>NC_140087.1:14509396-14734396 GCF_964237585.1 Gallinula chloropus | reverse complement strand
ATTATTTTAAGTTTCAGTCTAGCTAGGCATTTTTCTGGAAAGCCAGTTCAAGTAACTCCTTTTTTCACATTGAGAGATAGATATTCAAAAATTTAAAAAAGGCACTGATCGTTGTGTCTCCCATTACTATCTTTCAATTCCCACTGCTCCAAAAATATCTGTCTTTATAAGTGTAATCAGTTCTTATTTTTCATTTCAATTGTGTGTGTTTGTACAAGCAGTACATGTAAGCCTGTAGCTTAAAGATTTTTTTGCACAGTGATTCCATCTCCCCACTGTGGCAAAAAGTGCTGAACACTTATTAATTGTTTTCTGTGCATTGGTTTCACCTTTCTCCCCTGGTTTTCGTTAGGTTCTGAGCTCATGCCCAAAGCCCTCTCCACCAGGATAGTGGGAGGCATTTGGTGGTTTTTCACACTTATCATCATTTCCTCGTACACTGCTAACCTAGCCGCCTTTCTGACAGTGGAACGCATGGAATCCCCTATTGATTCTGCCGATGATTTGGCCAAGCAGACAAAAATAGAGTATGGGGCAGTTGAAGATGGAGCCACCATGACTTTCTTCAAGGTAAGCTTGACATTCTGTTTGGAAAGCTGCAATATCCCAACTGTGGGGGGAAAGTTTGTGCGCATTGCTCAAGAAGAGCAACAGTTATTCCTACTTGCTGATAGAAGTAGCTGAAAATCAATTTTTTGAGGATTTCAAAGACAGCAAAGGAAACAAATGCAAAATATCTCATGAGAAATCAAAAGCAACTTCTTTACTGAATTTACTTAAAAGCAGTGGAGTAAGTGAAGAAACTTAGACAATTTGCTGAGGCAGTTCTTCTATAGCTGTGTACAAAAAAGAGGACTAGGAGTTAGAGTATCAGTTCCATATCATTATCCTTAATCTCATTGTCCTTAATTACAGTCTTTGTTCAAGCAACTGGACTACATTAAAGACAGTGGCAGACTGAGAGAAATCTTTGGGTTTCATATTTTTGATGAACTTTTGAATTAGACCTGGGGTCCATATAAAAAGCTCTGATTCTTCTAGCTTTTCTATTCCTTTTAACCTGTTACTAAGATCATTCAATTTGAAATATAGTGAAATATGCTGATTGATTAGAGACAAATCTTTCTTTTCTAGCTTCATCAAGCATTTAAGTAGTGCTTAAATTACTGAGAAGTATGCATGAAGGGAAAGAGGATGGTTTGTTCTTTATTTCTCCCTTTTCTGCAAAATTCATTTCTTCTTCTCTCTTCTCTTATTTTTACTTATCTAAATGCATTTTGTGTTTATCTAGTGTATTGCATCCAAGAACCGGAGAGGAATTATTTCTAATGATATAGCATTTGCATATCCTGCACAGATTTTTGTTTGCATTTGAAATAACCTACTTATACACAACATAGTTATGGTGTCAGATCAGATAGTTTGGTATTGCTTTTAGTATATTAACTAATTCTCCTCCTTCACTGCAAATGAAAAAAAGAAGCCAGCACAAAACACAGGTCTTTATTCAGCTGATACATTTTAAGCAAATTAAGGTTTATTCTGTTAGACAAACATATTTTGGGGGCTTTATGTGTGAACAGATCATGGTTAGTAAGTGAAATGCACTGATACTTATGAACTTCTTTTCCAACTAGCAAGCAAATAATTACAAATATTTTGCCTGATATTTTCTATCCTATCTAGTAGTATGTAAATTAATTGGCATTATTTTATCTAATGAAATAGATCCAAAATTAAGCATTAAAAGTAGCTACAGCTGTTCTTGTAGTTCAGCCAATAAATGAAAGTCATGCTCAAAAAGAGAAGTAAATGGAAACTATAAAGTCTCATTTGATTTGTTCAGTGTCTGATGCAATTTCCAGGTGAAAGTTTGCTTGAGGGAAATACTATTCACTAGGACTACCTGTCTAAGGAAAACAATCTAATTAAGTTTATATTCTATGAAAGATAAACCAAAATGTTTGTACACAGTCTATTTATTAAAGTAAACTTTCTGATAAAATCAGGTATTTTTATGTAATGAGGTTTAGTTAGCAGAAAACAGAATACTGTAGTTCTGGTCAACATAATATATTTGTATTTGTGGGGGCTTGTTTTGTTTTATTTGGTTTGGGTTTTTTTTTCTTTCTATCTTGTATAAGCAAATTGTTTCAGAAATGTAATTTCCTCACATGCAGAAAATGAAAACGGAGGAAAAAAGAAGACTGTAAGTGGAATTACCTTAAAAGGTGCTACTTGAGTTGAACAGCTCATAGGTACTACTACTGAATAATAAGAGGCACTTAAGAACAGGAAACTGACTAAAGAAGACAAAAGCTATCAAAAAAATATCACTTTAGACATGACACTATTTATAGTATAGAAAAAAGACTTGTTTATGTTTCCTGAATTACATGTTAAAAAAAAAGCCAGGATAAATATTCACATTTTAAACTTTGTTTTATCACTAAGATAAAGGAGGGTTTAAAATGATCGGTATTATATATTCTACAATATATAGACAAATTAATATCAAGTAGGAAATAACAATGACTTTTTGTAGGACATTGGGGAAGCTATTAATGAATTATTGTGTTCTGTTCTAGTGACCACACTTCAAAAATATGTTTAAAATTGGAAAGAGTTCATTAAAGGTGAAGTAGGTCTGGAAATAAGCATTGCAGCTAGAGGTTAAAGAAGACCAGTCTGTTTAATCTGCTGAAGAGAAGGTTAAGAGGTGACTTGATCATGGTCTGTAACTGCCTTAATGGGAATGAGACTTTTGACAGCAGATGACTGTTTAATCTAGCAGAAAAAGGCATAATGAGATCCAATGTTTCAAAGCTGAAGTTAGGCGAATTCAGACTAGAAATAAGGTGCATATTTTTAAGAAAGTAATTAACCACTTGATGCAGTTTATCTAGGATGGAGTTGGTTTCAGCCATAAAATGCACCTATTGTGAGGAAAAGAGATACAGCATAGCCCAAACATGTTATGCTTTTGATTTAGAGGCTACTCAGCCTTATTAGACGGGAGCTCAGATGAGATTTTAGCTATCTCCTCCTATTTCAAAAATCTATAAGAGTATGTCGACTGGGGGAGATTTTACAAAGATTATTGAGAGGATACATTTATCATCTCTGTGTATGTTTTTCCTCAGCTGCTTTGTCTTGTTTTAATGAGAGTGTATTGAGTAAAACAGTGGCACTATGGTACAACAAGAAATGAAGGCACCAGATGGTTTCCTAATGTTAAATGAAATTATCATATCTTGGTAATCGTTATTAGTTCCAATCACAATGAGGCTTGGTAGCTGCCCATGAGACCGACAGTAATTTATGCATAAGTTATCTACATAGTAGTCCATTGAATTCTTTCTTAAAAAACCCTTTAGAACCTGGCCAAAACTGTGTGATACTAATACAAAAAATAGCTGTTTTTTTTAAGGAGAACCTAAATGAGAATCAGATAAACAAATTAACTGCTAGATTAAAACCTCCTAAAGTTAAAGTCTTGGCGAGCACAGAGCATATATGTTGAAAATGCTGTTAGCCTTTTGAATCAAACATGACTGTGAAATAGCTTCAGTGAAAGAGGAGAATGTGGTCTCTGGAAGTCTTTCAGGTCATCCAGATCATCATATTCCTCCTCATGATCTGAGACACATGACATTGCAACTCCTTTTAGAAGCCAGAAAGTGGACGAAATTTTCAATGCTCTCTCAAGATCTACTTATCTAGTCTGATCATAGAAAAGAAATAGTTTGAGTCTTTTATATGTCTGGTGTGTCATTTCATTGGGAAAAATAAGGAAAACCTTAATATTATCTAAGAATTAGAAAGAAAAAATGTGAAAGTAAATTCTAAGCCATATCTGCTGCTAGGCTTGTAGCTTTTATGCCTTATACTTGTTTCAGTGTGTCTTAAATTGTGGATTTTTTCTTAGTTACAAACATCTCTTCCTTTCTCTTGGCTACTTTTGTCACTACTGCCCATTTTCAAGATTTGGAAGTGTATCTTCCTGTTTGGAGTAAAATCAAAAGCATTTATTATTGTCATGAAAAGTACTTAATCACACTAGATGTTCTTGGATAAGTAACTGATTTTCTGTTGCCTCTGATTTCTGTCGTCTCACAGCCTGTTTCTCAAAATCTCAGGGTCTGTTTTCTTGCTGAATGACAGTTCTGAAGTTGAAAAGAAAAATGTTAATTCCATTTTACCAGTTTTCCAACCTTGCACACAAACTACTACAGCACATACACTTATACACGGTCTACAATCTTTTGTTAATTTGGTAGAGCAAGGTCTGTGGCAGCTTCATACACTTATAAAAACTGAATCTGCAGTGCCAGGGACTGTAAGAATGAAATATATGCTTTGTCCACCAGACCTCAAACACCTCTGCCTCACTGAGTTCTACTTATTTCTTTAAAAGTTAAAGGAGGTTTGGTAAAGGTAGATATGTTAGATGACATGTTAACACAGACTATAACAAGAGCAGCAGTGCATTTGAATTCTAAATAGAAGAAATTCAGATAAATTTCGTACCATTAAGTTCTTTGAGGTGAACTGTCTTTCTTTTGAATCTGAGGGCAGAAAGCAGAACTAATTCACATAAAGACCTCATTCCAACTAACTCTCTAGGTACTGGGACAAAGTGACTGAAATGGTTTTATGCTGCCTTGACCCTTTCCACTTCTCTGGGGTTGTCAGAGCCACTTCTGCTTCTGCAGTAAATAAAAGCATATGTTTGGCTGTCTGTTGCATCTCAGTGCTGAGGCATAAAATAAAAATATGTATGGAATGTGGTAGAAATCCACTACCTTTCCACCCTTACTTTGTCCATGCCCTTCCCTTCCCATTCACCAGTCCTCATTCTTCATTCCTCATTACCTTTTTCCTGGTTCCTATGTTGTGGACTGACAAGGACTAGTCAACTTTTCATTTCTGCAGAGATTTATACTGCATTGTGCCATATATCCAGATAATAAGAGGTCTTAATAAGCTGCTGGAGAACATGTGGTATTTATGAATAATAGTGCTCCAAAATCACATGATTCATATCTGTCATTTACACCTGTCTCCAGCTACAGCTGTTAGAAAGCAATAAAAACATCTACAAATGCTTCCTGGGATCCTCTAGGAGAAATAAATGTAACTTTTTAGTGGGGGGAAAAAAAATAATTCACAATAAATAAAATATTGTATTAAATAGTTAACATATGAATTGGGTCCCCACTAATTGTTTTTGAAATGAAGTTGAAGAGACACATAAAAATAATTAAAAATAGGGATTGAGAAAATTCTCCTTTGTGTTAATGAATATTTTCCACAGTTCAGCATCTATTTCTGCCTTACCCTTAATATTCACAGGGGAAAAAGTTTTATGCTGATCTCCCCACAGAACTCTCATGTGGGCTAAACTATATAAAGTCTCTCTAGCTTTCCTATTCCATAAGTTTTTCTCAGTATGAATATAATGTAGACCTAAAATGAACATACCAGCAAGGAACTTGTATTATTTTTCAAAATTGCATCTGACAAAAATATGCATTAAGTAGTGCACATGCGTTAATGATCCATACTGTTGGTACATGCTGGAGGTTGAATAAAACTGATCTTTCCTAGTGTATAAGGTATGGTAAAATATAGTGAGATCTAATTGTCACTTTAATAGAAATTCAGGACAATAGAAATTCAGGACAATAGAAATCGAAACCCGGGGGGGGGGTGGGTGGGTGGGGAGAAATTACTAACTGTGCATTTGTCTGTAGAAAGTCAAGCCTCATGATACAGAAATATTATCCAGACCACAGTTTGAGTCCTAAATTATGTCAGGATTTTTTAGCAGCAAAAGACAAAAATTTCTTCCAAATATAGCTGATTTAGCAGAATGTTACAATCTAGATATATAAAAAGTAATTTTTTAGTTGAGAAACCTATTCTGTCTTTATTTTTTTTCTAATACATTGTGTGTAATTCTGAAGACAATAAATTAGGGGCTTCTTCCTTTGAAGTCAGATGGTGTTTAATCACTACTAATCACTGCAAATTTCTGGTCAGAACTCTCTATAGCTTTCTGCTCTGTTGTTTTGGGATCAATTTAAGCCTATCTATGAGCAGACCAACCTCTTTCCTGCCTTCAACCTCAACGTGGCTCTACCTATCACAGGGCCGGGGTAGCAGACAAGCTTTCTATCCCACTGAAAATATTGTTCCATGTTCACTTTAGGGTTGTGAGAAAAGCCGCTCTGGCTGCTAGAACGCTAGAACTGGTGTGACATAAGCAGTAGGGTGTCCTTTTCCATGACAGAGAGATCTTATGCCACCCTTGTAAAAGTGAAAGCCCTTTGGGAAGCAAGCTTTGTTGCCTAGACATTTGGAGGTGTGCAGATGAGAAAATCAACAGCAATGTAATTGCTGATAATTCCAGAATGTGTGTTTTCCTTAAGTATTATTGTGAGTTTTTTCTTAACTAGTAAGCCATTTTTTTCCTTTCTCTCACTGACATTCTTCACTTTCTGGCCTCTTTGGGGCCTGTATTGGCACTGATGACAGGATCACTTGTAAGAGAATGACTGAACTCTAGGTTCTGAGCATCGGCTTGGTTGCAAGGTTTTTTCCTCAGAAATGCATAGCTTAATTGCTAGTTAGACTTACCACCTTTCTCTCCTTCTCCTGCTGCCTTTCCCCAGGAAGTAGAGCAAGAACACTTTCATATTCTCTTCTCTTTTCAGCTTTTCTGTCTTTATGTCTGTATTTAGATCATGAGTAAGGTGAGAAAGAGAACTGACCTAGATCACAGAGAAACCTTCTACTGCAAACAGCATTCTGTATAAAAGACAGATTTCAAAGTTAGAGTTTGTTTAGGAAATTGAGAGCACATCTGAGAACATCAGTCTGGAAAAAAAAAAATCATCTTGCTCTTCAAAGCAAATAGATCTATCACCAAGTAGTCATGTAAATTTAGCAGATTTGATCTATGACTCATTCTGGGAATGTGATTCAGAAACAATTCTCCAGTGTGAGCTGTCTCTCGATTTAGCTAGTTTTGTGTGAGATCCTGCCACATGAGCAGCTTCAGTGTTGAGTTCCTGCCCACTGAAGCAGCCTGAAACCCTCCATTCATTAGCAGAGGTGAACTCTTGGTTCCGCCTTGTCAGTTTATATGTGATACTACTGAGGTGTTGTCCGACTGCATTAGCATTGCTTTATTTAGAGAGTATTTCCAGTGCCAGAATTGCCCTAGACACCACCTAAAGTCTTATTCTACTAATTAAATTCTACTGGAGAATTATTCATTACTCCATACAGTATGCTTGTTGAGATTGGTTAAGCCATCCTTTTTGCAATATACCTATGGCAATAATTACATAATCTTTATTGGATATGGACACTTTTAAAGCTTTTTTCAATATATATACATTAATTGAACTTGTATTTGATGTATTCAAGATCCTTAATTTGCACAATAGACATTACCAATTTATATTAAAAATATAATAAACAATGCTTTGTTATTGTAGAATCATAGAATCATGTAGGTTAGAAAAGACCCTTAAGATCATAAAGCTCAACCATCAACCTAACGCTACCAAGTCCATCACTAAACCATGTCTCTAAGTGTCTAAGCCTACATGTCTTTCAAATATTTCCAGAGGTGGTGACTCAACTACTTCCTTCGAATGCCTGTTTCAATGCTTTACAACCCTTTTGGTGAAGTATTTTTCCCAATATCCAATTTAAACCTCCCCTGGCACAACTTGAGGCCATTTCCTTCTATCCTATCCCTTGTTACATGGAAAAAGAGACCAACACTCACGTTGCTACAACCTTTTACCAGGTAATTTTAAGGACCAATTAGGTCTCCCCTCAGCCTTATTTTCTCAAGACTAAACAGGTCCCTCAGTTGCTGCTCATAAAATTTGTGTTCTAGACCCTTCATCAGCTTCATTGCTCTTGTTTGGATGCAATCCAGCACCTAAATGGTGGTAGTGAGGGGCCCAGAACTGAACACAGCTCTGTGCTGAGTACAGGGGCACTGCCACTTCCCTAGTCCTACTGGCTGCATTATTTCTGATACAAACCAGGAACTTGTTTGCCTTCTTGGCCACCTGGCCACACTCCTGGCTCATTTTCAGCCGGCTGTCAGGAAATTCCCTGAGGTCCTTTTCCACTGGGCATCTTTACTGCCAATCTTCTCCAAGTCTGTAGTGTTACATAGGGTCATTGTGACCTAAGTGCAGGACAGCACTTAGTCTTGTTGAATCTCGCAGAGCTGGCCTTGCCTTATTGATCCACCCTGCCCATATCCCTTTGTAGAGTCTCTAAGCTCAAGCAGTACTGCCCTGGAGCCTGAGGCTTAGGCCCCAGTACTGAGCCCTGGAGAATACCACTTGTGACTGGCTTCCTCCATTCACCACAAATCTTTGGGCCTGGCTATCCAGACAGTTTTTTACACTGCAAGGCTGTCCAAGCCATGAGCAGTCAGTTCTTTATGATCAGAGTAGCCTAGAATTGTGTGCTTATTCTCTTGTTGAATGAAGGATAAGCAATATATGTCTTAGCATTTTTTTCATTTGTTCAGATATGGCATGTGATCTTTCAATTTACTTATTGATTTGTTGTGTAGGAAATTATGGTTTGGGCTTTTTTTTCACATCTTAAAGTCTTTGAAAGTCACTCATAATAATGGTGATGATCACAAATAATATGTTCTTTTATGCCGAATTTGACTGAAGTTCTCTGATATTTAAATATAATTGACAACCAAAATCCAGAAAAGCTATTGTATGTTCTGTGGTGAATCATTGTGATTTGAGGAGAGCATGACAGCTTTTATTATATTAATAAATACTATTAGTAAACTATTATATGTACTTAGAAACTAGGCATTGTGCAAATTAATACATGTAATTAACACAATTCAATGTAATATCACTTAGTTTAACATATTTGTATTTGAGTAGTTTATCAGTTGAAATCAGCTCCTCCTCAATGAGTTATAAAATACAGCAAGTATCCTGGGGGCCTTTGAAGACTTGAGTCTTTTGGTCTTTCTGTCTTTCTTTGAAGAACTACTTTCTTGTGAAACAGAAGTCCAGTGGTAATATAGAAACAGTTCTGTTCCTCTTTCTGTTGCTCTTTCTGTTTGTCTTTAATTGTTATTTTTTTTGATACAAGAGGCACTTACTTTTCTTGATTTACAAGGAATACTCCAAAATTCTTAAGAAGCTTCTATATGATATATCTATATATAAGTTTTGTGTACTATTTCATAAATTTTCCCTTTTTAAAAAAGGAAGATGCATCCCTAAAGGAACTTTCTTTGGAAAAGAACTATCAACAAAAATTTTCTGAGATTTGTTCTGAAAGGTTGTCTAGTCCTTCTTTCACACTTTTACTTGATCTTGCAAAGAAGCTTTGAGAATTGTTTCTTCAATAGTAGAATTTCTATCTAAGCCTATTGAGGTAATTATCACTTAAGTAACATGTGAATCATAGTCTTGATTTGGATATAATTTTGTGAGAGCCTTTAGGAGTCTCATTAAAATTGTCAGTGGAATTAACTATGTCTGATCCTAACATTTAGTAGAAAAGTTGGATGAAGAGGTGGATACTTTCTTCCTGCTCCCAAATAAATTTATTTTTGTTACTTAGTTATACTGGTTCAACTTAAAGCAAATCAATTGTAGGATTAACCTGTTAAAATATTTGTGCAACCTGAAAATCCCAGCATGGAACTATATCCTTATTTCTTCTTTATATGCTTCTTTCATAAAAAAGTTCCATTGATTTCTGTAGGTATTAGGTGTTTCAGTAGCTTTGTGAATCAAAGCCTAAAGACAAAAAAGAAAAAAAATAAAGAGATCTAATTCCAAGTAAATCTGAATTTTCATCACCCTTCCCACCCCCCCACCCACAAAAAAACAGTTAAATGTTGTACAGCCAGGGGTAAGTCAAAATAAATGCAAAAAACCCAATGGTTTAATAGTTTCAGTCTGTTTGAAGCCAAAATATTATATTTGATCTTTCATTTAAACATGCAGTGCTTTTGCTTTTTATTTTTTCTCTCTCCAAGCTGGTGTTTCCCACAGCATTATAAATGAGGACTATTAGATAATTTATATTACTTACCATTTCAATTTCAAATGAAACATTTCATTAGTGTAATATGTCTCAAGAAGAAATTATTTCCTTTTACTTGAAAAAATAAGTCTTTGATGTCTTTGTATTCAAGGAAAGTAACCCAAACAAACTCTTTGTTCTGGTATTCTCTAATGTGCATTACTGATTTGTAAATATATGTTTGGATTATATTTTAAGTGATGACTGATTTCAAGTTTATTTCCATAGTGAATGCCATGTATTTTGAGATGGATTTTTTAAATGGGACCTAGAATGACTCCTCATTTGCTTAAAAAATTCAAAGCCAGAACTAGTTTGCATAATTTTACATAGGCAGTGGTTCAGTATAAAACGAACAAATGGTCTTCTTCTCCACATACACACAGATAAATGATGACTACATGTTTGTTTGCATAATTTGCACACAGTGTTTCCCCTGAAGGTATAGGAAGCACACTGCTATTTTACTGCACTCCTTTTGTTGAAGAGGAAGTGGTGTCATTGAATAGAATTGCCTCATCAGACACTCTACAAAAGTGCCAAGTTGTAGCAATCAATAGGGAAATAGCAGATGTGAAGGTTAGTTGGCATCAAAGAATATGAGTGGAAGACTTTCCTATGGGAAAGAAAGTGCTTCATTACACTTCATCTATACTAAGAATATTAGTTCTATCAAGCTTTTAGAAAATTAGAATATGATGGCTTTCATGACTCCGGATCTGAGTCACTTTAACAACAGTTAAGAAGTTAGATAGATATCCATCTGGGGAACTACGCTAAGTGACCAGGATTTTAATAGTTTTAAATTGGAATGTTGCAATTGCTTCTCTCTGAAGAAAGCAGATGAATTGTCTCCCTGGGTGATAACTGTATTATAGATGAGTGTAAATGCTGCTTTTGGAGCATGAAACAAACATGTTATCATCTCTCTAGAGCATAAATATTTAAGGACTTTTGTTCAGAAAGTTCCTTGTTTAGGGGCTAGCTTGGATATTTTTATTTGTTTCTTTTTCTGAACAGTATAAGCAACTTTTCAATGTTTGTCCACACAGGAACTGCTGCAGAAAAAACTGAGTTTCAATACATCAATCAAGAGGATGCTCTTTAGAGAGATTGTCCTACAGGGAATGGCAAAACTGAAGAGTCAGTAAACAGAGTGACGTTGAGCTGGCAAGTCAGTGGATCATAGATAGCATTTGTCAGTATGAGAGCTTACAGTTGCTGATAGCAGTTGAATGCTTTTCTGAGCAAGCTGTAAAAAGAAGCAGGTGTTAGTGAGAATAGAATATTTGGAGGGAAATATACACTGACGGATTATTTTATTTATTCACTTTGCAAACATGTGAGATACTTTATTTTCAAGAAGATGAATTAGGGATTTTGGGTGGTTGAGACTGAACATAGAGGGGTGGTTGCCTTAAAAAAAAGCCCAACTCCTTAATTTTATACATTTCATTAAGAATACTTATCATTACAGGAATGGATGTATTTCTTATAAAACATTCACACGATTTTCTCACCTCACCAATCTTTAACTTAAAATACTGCTTATTGGAAGTTCTGTCCCTAGTCTGCTCAATTAATACTTAGAGCAAATTATTTTTATTGGTAATGTAGAGGAGGAGTCAGCATTGGTTATGTAACGGCATTTTTCGTTTTGGCATCAACAATGGAGTTAAAATTATTTGCCACGGTCTTGAAGGTCTTTCACACTAATAGGCAAATAAATGCACTAGAGGACACACACTATCAAATGTTGCACTGGCAGTTCAGATATTTAGTGCCAGAATGGCATTTGATTTGCAGAGTTCTCTGCAGTCCTTCAACTTCCTGTGCCTCCTAAGTTCACAACAAGGGGCAGAACTGAGGGCTTTGACATTAAGAACTTAAATGAACATCACATGGTATCTGTCAAGATTGCTCTTTCGTCTTAGAATGCTGTGTAATGATGTTTAAAAGCAAGTTGCTTCTGCTGTTAGTGCTTGCAGGTATGTTTGGTGACAAGAAAAAACAATTATGCTTTTGGATTTAAAGTGAAGCTGAGGCATTCCTGTCATGAAGTAGCCCAGGACCAAATATTTTTAACCTCAATAAATGAAGCCAAAAGCATCATAAAAATCTGTTAAATCATCTCCTGTATTTTTGCATTTTTGTTGCTCTTGAACAATTTATCAAAGCAACTAAAACAGAGATAGCAATAAAATTTAGAGCTATGTCTAACATGTGAAGTAATTTACAACCTGAGCTTTATTAGGGTCTTATTTTAGGTAGTAAATACACAATAGTAATGGGAAAAATAACATTTAATTACCATGAAAAAATTAAATGTCAGGTTCTTCAAGTTATGAAAAACTTTAAGAACTGGAGGCTGAAATCTTCAGCCTTCTTAGTCCAATATGAGTGGACACAGAAAATACTTTTTTTTTTTACTGTTGTATTACAATGTTTCTCTGTTTTCTCAGAAGCAATTACACACTCTTTCAGACAATTGTATCTGCTGTGTGCACTGAGATTCAGAGTCAAGTTTAAATGTGAGATGACTTGTGAGTATTCTGACAGCTATTCAATTGGTCTAAAATCTGTCCTTTTAATCAAGGTTGCTTTAGAAGTATAATGCCTTCTATGTACAGTTACCAAGTGTTCTTTCCTCTGAAAGTTTACTTAAACTAATATATTCAGAAATCCACTTTGCCAGAATGTATTCTGCTAAATTGGTCAACAGAAAATATATGAAAATATGCTGCAGGATGTTCACAGATTATTGATGCAGAAATAGACAGAATGAGCACAGCAGTGCTGTTGCTGGTGTCATCAGCTGCATGCCATTAATAAGTTTGGGGTATTATTAAGTTCACTGTGTTTTACTGAAGCAAGAAACTAAGAACTGGGATCTGGAAGATCTCAAGGAACGTATAGAATCTTTTCTATGTTAATTTACATAGAGGCACAAAAAATGCTAGAATGTCTGCTGAGCTAATTTTCTTCCTCTAGCTTCTCTGGGAAACTACTGAAACCATATCAGTCCTTTTTGATTGATAAGGTTCTGTTGTCTTTATGGTCTTGATTGCTCCAGGTCAATTTGGTCTCTTGAGACAATCTGAAAAATGAATTCTTAAATTAGAACTAATACTTGTGAGTAATTGTGCTTTAAATTCTACTAATACCAAAATTATTTTGGTTACTACACTCTGAGTAATAAAATATCATGCATCAATGCATTTTCTCATGGAAATAGTATCTTGTTCTCTCATCTGTTTACAAGACAATTATACCATTCTCATTCCTATGCTAACTTGAAAGTCTTGCAACTCAGTTACTGGCTAACTATTGTATTAATGGCAGTGGTTCCTGTTGTGGATTTTTATTTTGAACAGCTTTAACTTTCTTACATTTGTATGTCTCAAATATCCTAGGCACAGTATCAACATGAATGTACATTAAAGCCATAGTGTAATTCATATAGTTAAAACCTGGGTGAAATTAGCTACGTGCTACAATGCAGACAAGGCACAGAATCCTGAAAGGAATCCCTGCCATTCCAATGACAAGAGGCAATAGATACTCTGAAGCATCAGTGATTTAATTTTCATGTGGTGACGAGACTTTCCCTTTGCAGCAGAATCCCACATGTTAATGTGATGATCTGGTTACCATTTTCTGCAATAAACAAAGTTAGCCAGCTTTCACATGTCCAAGGACCTTCCTGTCATGGAAAGCTTTTCCTGGATGGGCCATCTGGGGTTTTAACAGCTTGCTTGCCTCTAGCTCTTCTGGTTACTTCCTCAGCTTTGTATTAACGTAGTGAAGTTTGTACATACTCAGTATATACAAAGCTTAGAACTTCATTATGGAAGAGACAGCTGTAGAGAAACAAACTGCTGTAAAAAAAAAAAAAAGAAAAAAAAGGGGGTGTGTGGAGAAAAACAACCAACAAAAAACACAAACCAGAGAAAAACCTAAGTAAATTAAGGTTAAGACTCAACTGTTCTGTGGCACACTGAATCAGTATCTTAATTGAACCAAGCTGTGACCAGAAAATCTAAAATTTGGATCTTAGTTTTGAAGTTGCCAGTTGGAGAGGAGCTGTTTACAGGGGCATGTAATGACAGAATGAGGAATAATGACTTTAAGATGAAGGATCATAGATTTATATTAGATATTAGGAAGAAATTCTTCACTTTGAGGGTAGTGAGAAACTGGAACAGGCTGCCCAGAGAAGCTGTGGGTAAACCTGCCTTAAGGAAGAGTTACTCTCATAATAAAAGTAATATAACTGGCTATCTAAATTTTAATTATAGTCTTGTCTTTGAAGAGCATATGTTTTTGACATAAACAAAATTATTACTTTGTTAATGTTTTCATAACTTAATATTTCCTCATGTTTCTCTTTGGTACATGACCATAGCTGATGATATAAGCTTGTAAAAAAATAAGCCTATCACTTTTAAATCACAACTGGTGGAACTAATACAACAGATCTTTAAAGTTGATTTCACCCCGACAGCAGGACTCCTTTGTCGTTGGACATTATTGTAAAGATACAATATATATGTTATACCTTTCCATCTCCCTAGCACTGATATTTATCACAGACAGCAAAGAAGTAAGTGCTTATTAGGTGGCCCTAGATCAGAACGGTAAAATCCCTTTTAAAGTTCAGAAAGACAGAACACATCTTTGTGATTATTAGGTTTCAGGCCTGGGGTTTGGGAGTGGATTTTTATTCCTCAGAAAGTTTCTCTTTAAATTAGGTACTGTGAAACTACATGCAATATTTTTCCTCATTATATTTTTAATCTCAGTGATCTCTTTGTGTCATTTTGCACAATAATGAGGCTGTTAAATAAAACTAGACCTAACCCTAAGCCCTTTAGTTGCTAATGCTAAGTCAGCTGTCATTAGTCTTTTGGTCATTTTGTTTTAAGTTGTTTCATTATGGTTTAAAGCCACGGTTTAAAGTAATTATTTTAATTAATTTTATGATATGAATTTTATGAGACATTGATGCTTATCTTGACGTGTACTCTGGCTTCCCAACAACTCTCTCATAGCCTAATCTGGTCCTTCTATTACAGAGTGGCTAATTATTATTCTCTTTTAGATCCTGATTTAGTAGGAAATATCCAAGCCAAATGACATATGGCTAGTGATATCCATCAACATGCCATCCTCTAGCTCTCAAATTTCTTTCCAGACCTTGGGAAAGGTTGACAATATCTAACATTCATATTTATGCAAACAACAACAACAAAAATTTCCTTAATTTTAGAAATAAAATTAATTTATTTTATTCTGTCTTTTTTTAGTGTACAGCATGGGGGTTGGCAGAGTGCCACATAAAAGTCTTTCTGCACACAATGACATATTTTCCCACTGGGTAAGATTGATAAGTATTTTTCAGAAGATCAGGTACAGGTGGAAGGTGGAAGTATTCCTCTCTCCACTGCTGTCCTTATTTCCTGAGCCTATCTGAGGTCTCTGCAAGGATAGAGGTGTATGGACAGTGACAGTGCTCAGCATCCCTTATTTCTTCATCCTGTTCTAGTCTTTCTGACTAGTGAAAGTACCTTGTCCTTGCAATTTAAAAGTCTGCAGAAAAGCAGTTTCTAACAAAAAAATATTGCATTAGAAAGATCTCATTAGTTTAGTAGGCATATCAGATTCTTCTGGATTAATCTATCTGAAATCACTCATCTTTCTGTCCTTATCCATGTCATTCATTTTGCCTGACTTCAAAGGACAGAAGTTATTCATCCAACCTGACCAAGTCTTTCAGTTCATTTCTGTAGTTAGTGTAGGTATAGCTGGCACAATTGTTCTCTGGGGATAACCTATTTTTCCTTTACTGTTGAATATAATGTAATTCTCTATGAATATCTTAGCTTAAAATAGGTAACTTTTAAAGGTCTAAGGCAAGCAGCTCAATTTTCTCACTAAATTTATTTTTATTTAATTTTCAGTGTTATTTGCATTCTAGCATGTGTACATATATTTTGAAGTTTGGTAAGTTCATAAATGCTCTTTTATCCCTTTGAAGTGTATGTCAGTTGGTTACCTCACCCCTGTTCTTTAGGAATTCAGGTATTCCATATCCTCTATCTTCTGCTGTCTGATCAAAATCATATCTTTAGTTTTGTTGGTTATAAACTCAGTCTGTAAGAATTATTAAAACCATACCATGCTATATGCTTTAAGTATACTGTCCAAGTACCAACCAGAACCATGTTTTCTTATAATAAAAAGTGCTGAAGGAAGTAATCCTGAATTTATTACACAGTATTCTTACTTTAAGATAAACTATAGTGTCAATATATTCATTATAGAGTATTAGTATTGCATTAAATTTTTATGGGATTCCTCCCACATCTACCTGTTTGTTACTCAAATGAAATCATGTATCCATTGTTTCTTGTCCTAAGATACCATGCATTTCACAGATAATTTAGGTAACTAATTGCTACTTTAGTCAAAGTGCAGCATTTAAACCCTCAATTGCCAACTGTCCCTGTAGTCAGCAATTTCCTTAGTAACCTAAGTTTGTTTCTGATGTTACAAATTACTAAGTGTGGTGGTTTGGCCCTGGCTAGAGGCCAAATGCCCACCAAAGCTGCTCGTTCACTCCCCTTTTCAGCTGAAAAAGGGAGAAAATATATATTGTGAGGCTTAGGATTCAAGATAAGGACAGAGGGATCACTTTCCAATTAGTGTCATGGGCAAGAGAGACTCAACACAGAATAAAAGAAAGAAAACTACTACAACTACACACCCAGTGAACCAGAGTTGGGTAATCGGAAGTGTGGCTAGGTCTTAAAGTGCCTTTCTCCCCACCCCTCCCTTTTTAACAGACTTAAACTTCATTCACGATTTTACTCCCTTCATCCCCCCGCCAACATGGAACAGGGAGGAGCAGGCAGTGGGGAGTGGGGTTCCGATTGGTTCCTTACAAGCTACTTTCTTAAGTTCTTAAAACTTCTATTTCCCCCCACCCCTCCCTTCTTTGAAGACTTTAGTCAGAAATTCGCTCCCTTCTTCCCCCTCATGGCGGTACAGGGAGGGGCACAGAATGGGGAATGGGGGTTTTCAGTCCATTCCTCCCAAGTTGTCATCCGTCTTAGCTGGGGGGAAGGCATTCCACACACCCTCCCTTCCCCTGTGGCACCATGGGGTCTCACCCAGGCGAGACAGTCCTCCACAAACTTCGTCAGTGTGAGTCCTCTCTATCGGGGAGTCATTTCCTCATCGCCTGGCTCAGCACGGCCCCCTTCCATGGGGTGGTGACCTTTGGGCCCAGCCTTCTTCAGAAGCCATCCTGGCAGCACAGCTACACAGAACTGAAACACTACGTTTTGCTGTTTTGAACAGCTACATGCGTACTTCTCTGTACCTTTGGGGGCCTAACATTCCTCCAGGGACTGGTCTGGAAACAAGATGACCGCATCTTCACTTACTCCTATAGTGAAAGCAGTGCTGTTCTAGCTTGGTTTAGCTGCTGACTTAGCTTGTAGAAAATACATTAGAAGTAATACCTTTTTTTTTTTTTTAATGTTAAGATATTCAGAGGGGAGAACTCTTTCAGTTCATGTCATTC
This sequence comes from Gallinula chloropus, assembly GCF_964237585.1. NCBI lineage: Eukaryota > Metazoa > Chordata > Aves > Gruiformes > Rallidae > Gallinula > Gallinula chloropus. The sequence goes on along the minus strand of NC_140087.1, from coordinate 14,716,698 downwards.
AAGATATCAAATTATTGTGGATTATTATGAATGGAAGAGAAAATAGATTAATAGATTAGGATTCTAAAATGTGAGAGGGGAAAGAAGGCACTTGGCATACCAGAAGTTTCCGGGTTTGGTCTACTAGCATGAACATATGTTTCATCTCAAACGACCCTTTGTTACTTAGTTTAGTCAGGTAGAGTTTAAGTTTTCTGTCATTTTGTCAATGAGATACATTCAGTATTGAAAAACATTCTATACCACTTGATTCTGCATCCTATTCATACTGTGCTAAACATAAATTTTGCTTTAGTTAATCTATTTTAATTTAGCCTGCATATTTCTGTTTAGTAACTTGTAGATATGCCTGCTCTTCTTTTTGGTGTGATGTCAAAGGTACAAAGAGACCATTCTACTAGGAACAATGAACTTGAATGGTTTTGGTTAGAAAAGAAAGCAGAAAGAAAACAAAAACAAAATTACCACTTCAGAGTAAGCTATGGATTTTAGACAAACTAGGGTAGCTTTAATTTGTACTCCGCCTATTTCAATAAGGTATTTAACACAGTCATTACTTACATATTCATGTTCAATAATTGCTATAGCACATCTGCAAAGAGTCTAATTCTCCTTAATATCTGTAAAATATACGGTATTTTTTCTGATCATAATTTTTAATCTTCTATTTAGTAAAAATAAACATGCAAACCAAAAAAACAAAGGTCTAACAAGAGGTGATTTAAAAGGCATATATTGAAATACAAAACAGTAATTTTGCTTATTGCTGTGACTTATTAAATTTTGCATATTACTGTGATGATGCTGAAGTGCTCATATCACCATGTAGCGGAAGTATCCAGTTAGTTAAAACAAACACAAAAATTAAGAAGCCTCACAGCTGGAGCTGATTATTGCCTCCATTGAGTATACCCATAAAAAGAAGTGAAGTGAGGGAAAATATGCTGCTGGTAGAAATGAATCTGACCTGTACCAAAGAGATTGTATTCTGGACTTTTTCTTTCTCAAGGAGTAATTTTTCTGATCAATCCAATCAATTAATAATCTAGGTTAAGATCTGAAGGGAGGCCTGTTCTGAGGTCTTAACATCTATTTTTACAATGTAGCTAAAATACTTAATTAGAAGAGTTAAGAAAAAATAATCCTACTGAAGCAGCTGTCACTTCCACAATGAATGGCATGCGAAGACATTTTAATGCTAGTAATAAAACAGTGTTTCTTTAAGTTTTGTTTGTGTTTTTTTCTCTATTTCCACAATACAGCACTTAGGTAGCACATATTATACTTTCACTCTTGGTTTCTTCTTTCTTGGCTTGTCATTTTAACTTCTGAGATGAATATTTCCTTTTACACCCCAAAGCCTGATCTTCACATATGCTATACTAAGACATCAACAGTCCTTATGACTATACCTGACTTGTTACCTCTCTGTTGATGTTCCATTTGTACAGTCATTCAGGATGCTCAAGAGTGGTGTTAGTTGACTCTTCCTTATGGCTGCAGTAGTCCTAGCTGCCATTTATTAGCTTTCTTGTGAATATGATCCCAGAAAGATGAGCTGAGCTATCAGTGACATTTAATGGCAACACAAAAATGACAATAAAAATCGTAGCAGTGGCTTACTATAAAACCAGATAAATGACTCATTATTAATACAGGCTGCACTATGTTACAAAGCAAATTATTATCAAACAACTGACTGTTCTCTCATGAATCTTAAATTTCTGTTCTTAAAGCTGTTTCCTGTAATATAGTATTGTCTGTCCATAAAGAATGTTAAAGATGAAGGTCGTTTGCTAAAGAAGACTAACTGTCAGATACGATAGTAATAAATATACATTTAAAGGAGCATAAATGAAGATAGATGATATAATTAAAAGCTAATTATGAGGGAATGCTTTAAGGGAAAAGAGTTTATCTTTCCCCAGATCTTATCGTAGAGTAACATATAATGTTTAATGCAGTGTCTCCCTCCCTGCCTGAGGTTATCATCATGACATATTGGAGATTATCACTAGTAACGTGCCTTTTCAGATGCACTGTTAGATGTCTATGCATTATTTTGGGATGTCTCCAAAGTCTGTATCCCAGCAGGCATAGTAACCTTGTTCAGATTGCTTTGTGCAGAATAAACTAATCAAGTGAGGGACCCTTTTGCCTCTCCATGGAAAGCACACACATTAGCAAGGATCTGCAATGGTCCAGAGTAGAAGATATTTTTAGTCGGTATGTGGCTGATAACACAGATGAGTTACAGGATGATCAAGGTCAGTTAGAAATTGGTCAAACACAAATATATAGACTTTAGTCAAAAAAAAAGCCAACCAATCAAAAAAAAAAACAACCCCAAACAAAGTACATTTCTTTCCCTCAGCCTAATTTCTACCTGTGTTTTTTTAAGCTTCTGAGGCCTTGGAATATACCAAGTACTCTTGAGATTTTGAGAAGACTGTGATTTTCAGTAACTATGATATGTCACCATATAGACAATGGAAGTGCTCTGTAAGAGAAAAAATCTGCAAAAGATATGTATGTTGAAGTATTTTTTTTCTTAAAAGTTTCATGATAGACAACTAGTTCCAATAAGTGTGTGAGGTACTGGTTTTAATGTATGTATAGGCTTTTATGTATGGATGGATATATGGTTGTTATTTATGCCATGGATGAGTTCTCTAGGCCCACAACAGTTACACAAAGGAACAAGAGTGGTTTTCTGTCCCTGGGGCTGTTCCTATGCCAAACACAGTCTAAATTATGACAGCTGGTTGGTTATGGCTCCCAACAGTGCTTTGTTATGAAGAAATTGCCTGAGCACTCCAGTACTCCAGCCATGCCGAGTGACCATATGGAAGTTAAGAACTTGGCATGTGATGCCTGTTGCCATCATGGTATGCCAATTGTGAATTCATTCTACAGCACTGTAGATACACATTAAGGACTTCACATTTTTTGGACACATTTGTTTCTATTTACAACAATCTTCTTATTACTTAGGAGAACATGTACTGAAGTTATTTTAAGGTTATTTCTAGCCAAATGAAATCTAGGACAGTCTGTTTGCATTGGCTCTTTAGTCTTGGTTTCTAAAACATATAAGCCTTGCAACTTTGTCTTAGAAAGGCATTAAGGTACCTGTCTGCTCAGCTGAAATAATACAAACTTGGGAATATGCTCTATGCTTTTGCAGTTGTGAGATCAGAACAAGCAAAATTTCTCCATATGGATACCTCTAATTTAAGTCAGTCACAACAAGTGACTAAAATATAAGGATATATGAACCATTGAATCATATAACTCAGTATCTTGTTTAAGGTGAAATATGAGAACATGGCCTACTGGTTCCTGTCTGGACTGGCAGTGATTTGTAGCTGATATCCTTCTTGAGATAAAAGTAGAATCTGTATGTTTAGTGACTATATTGCTGATAGAATAAGAGGAAGCAGAAAGCAGAGACGGAAAAAAAAATATAAAGGATTAAGTTTTAAGATTCAGTTGGATTACAGAAGTATTTTACATTAAATGCAGAAATATTTTTTGTGGTTTGGAAGACTGCTGCTTTATAGCAACATATTTGTCCTCCAAACTGTCTGCAAAACACCTAAGCACACTTTTTGTTTTGTAGTACAAATGTTTATCAGTTTTGTCATTGGTTTTGGTGACATTTCAGGGATAGTAGAAACAGGTCCTTAAAAGACTTACTTAAATGGCTTTCAGGTCTCCATTTTCACATGTAAAAAAAACAGGAAAATTTGATAGCGGAACAAAAGCTGCAAGGCTAACTGTTGGTGAAGGTAAGACCTGTAAGAATTATGAAAGGTCAGACAGATTGTGCCTCCAGTGAGGACTTGGCAAAGAGAATAGGATCATTCCTAACACGGAAGGGAGATGGACAGTTTGGCAGCTAAGGTCAAGCTTTGTGCATCACTCACCTGCTGCCTTTATTCTGGAAACTGCCCACAGAATCTTTCCCAGTCATTATTCTGCAGCCAGCCCTCGCTGTGGCCTTGTAATGTGCTCCAGGAATGCAGTCTCATCTCATCCCTGCTGTCAGCTTGCCCCAACTGTTCATACACTCAGTTGAATAGATCCCCATCAAGCTAATTCCATGATTTCGGGTTAGACCTGCCTTTTCCTCCATATCTTTCTTGGAGTTTTGGTTCTAACAGAATGGTTTTGCCCATCTGTACTGTTTAATGACTTACTGAGCTAAAAAACGTTTTGAGTATAAGAGCAATGTACATTGCTGCAAAAATACATATAATGTGTGAGTCTTAAAGTGAAAAGCACTTCCATATACTGTATTTTTAACTGTATCTTTACCTTTTAGCTTGTAGTCACAGCTTACTGGTAATTAGACTTTGACTATGTAAGCAGGCTACTATATACTTCATTGAAGTTATGAAGTTATTTGTGGATTTCACTGTGAAAAATATATCTGAATAAAACCAAATTTTATTAAAATGTCCTGTAACTTATATAAATGTGCAGCTGGGTTTTAGATTTACTTTATGGTAAGAGGTTATAAAAAGTTTAGGCTCCCTTAACTCCCGTGGACACTTTGTACCTTCTGCAAAGTGTGAGGGGAATGGTGAATGGAAGTTATACTGTAGGTAAGAGACATTGTTACGTGCTTTCTAGTGTAGGTCTTTATTAACATCAGTGAAAGAGTTGCTCAGGAGAAGATGGCTTTACTCTGGAAGGGAAAGATCCATGGCTGTCAGTTAGCATGTATATAATCACTCCTCTGTCAGAAGTTACTTGTTAGCTTTTGCTTCTTAGCTTTTTGCTTGTCTGTTTTGTGCTTTGAAAATGGAAGGTTTAATGACCCTTCTCAGCAAAGACTGTGAGAGGGTTTTGTTTGGTTGGGTTTTTTTCATTGTCTTCTCTGACCTCCTTTTCCTACATTTTGCTTCTAAACAAGGGGTCACTATCTTTCTTTCTGAATTATCTGTGAAGAATACCCTATAAGGAAACAATGTCTTATGCCAAAGAGATGTGAGCCGGTGGGGATTTTTTAATCTCTACATGTGTGCGAGGAAAAAAGGCTGAAGGGTGCAAGGAAGATTTCACTGGAGAACTCTAAGTCTGTAATTTCTGCAATGCTCACAGCCAGTATGAAATAAAAATATGCATCTTTGCTTGAGGTTGAGAGGCTGGTACTGAATGCTCTGTCATACCTAGGTCAACTAGAGCTTTTTAGAAAGCCCAAGGAACAAAATATGTTATTTCATCCCCCTGACTACTCTCAGTGACCTGGGGAAAGTTTGCAATTTTAACTCCATGTTGTGATGGGTCATATAATTTTCAGGTTTACAATCATGTGTATTAACAACAACAAAAAAAAATTACTGTGAAATAATAGCAACATTTTTAAAAGCAAGTACCTTACTGTTATATTTCATACTTAATTTGTGTCATCAGGAGAACAGTTTACAATGTTATTTTCTGCATCACTTTCATAGAACACACATGAGACTGAACTACAGGAAAGGTGAAAGAAAAAGATAAATGTATGTACTTATAGAAATATATTATTTCAGACTTCTGTAAAATTAGTTTAGGCAGTTAAAATGGAATCCTTTCACAGAAGAAAGTCATTTTAGCAATCCTAGAGATGCTAACATAAAGAGATTGCAATGCTAATATCATAGCTTGCCTTCTCAGCTATGTGTTCCTTAGTACAGCATAAGGTCTTTTACATTAAAATCCATTACTTCCTCACAATAGGTTAACTTTGAGTGTTGCAATGGAAATGAAAAATAGTACAAGATTATGTGGCAGATAAAAATATATGGTAAATTATTGTCAGAAATTACTCTAATTCTAGTGGAGATTAAAAAGTTGGTTTAAAATGGATCATGAGAACATTTATTGCTGCTGAGATCCTGGAATTTACAGGATTCCCAAGTTAATAGCACATTCTATTTGTCTCCAACAAAGACTTTTTTCCCCAGTTTTACTGGGGAAAAAAACCACAATGACAAAAATAATATAAAGAGCATTTGATGCTCTTCATGTACTTATTAAATTAAAATAGTAGCATGAATGAGAGTGTGAAAAACCCATCAAATAATTCTTTTAAGATAACTATAAACTAATAATACAGGTTTTTAGAGGAAAGAGTCTTCAGTAACGAACATGAATAAATCTGTATTTCATTTCCCATTTTCAATTCTTATAAGAATTTGAATATGGCAGAAATAAATCTTCCAATTTTTTTATATTTTGGAACCCTCATTTTTTTTATTGCCATTTATATACAAAAGTGTAGATTGATAGAGTAGTACAGACCTGTTAGACTGTCATTCATCAACTGTCAGGTAAGTATCTTCATAGTAACATTTAATTCTGATTGGCAGCTGGTAGGTGCTCACCCCCATCTCATTTTTTCCCTTAGAAAATTGTTCACTTTCAGCTTATTATCTCTCTACTCCATATCTCATACCATTAAAGCAGTCTGGCAGTGTCTGGCAGAAGGAAGCTGGAAAATGGATAGCCTGCAGAGCGTGTCTTCACTCTGAAGCTTTCTTGCTCTTGCTGCTCCTGCCACTAAAGCTGCTATTCAAGAAGTCTTGATTATAAAGTCTTCTGTCAGAAAAAAAATAAAATCAACCTATCATTAGCTAATTGATATCTGATTAGATAGAGTTTCTCTCTCCCTAAATTAATTGTGAATAGTTGTTTTGTTTTTAATACACAAGCTTTGTTTTCTCACTGTTTGGGGATTCTTTTACTTTGATTGTGTATATTACCTGTGGTTGGCCCTGTGTTGCAGACAAATTACAGTGGCCTTTATGGGCTTTTTGACAGCTATCTGTATTTAGTATTGCAAGCGTATTTCTTATATTTCCCTCCTTCTCCCTAGCTCTCTTCCTGACTCCCCACCCCCAATCAGCCTCTGATAAATAATAAACCAAGAATAATAGGATAGTTATTATTTGATAGCTGTAGAGAGAAGAAAGCAGGAAAATCCTCAGGATGCCCTGCACAATGGTCGATTTCACAATGCAACAACTGATGCAAAAGTCAGGACTATATGTCAGTTGTCTTTAAAGAGGAGCTCGTATCAATATGAATTTGTAGATTGTATTAGTGTGGCATCTTTCACAAGCTGACATAACAAAGGTTCATCCATTTGTTTTCCAAGACTTAAGCCATGTAGTGACATACAGAAAATGTGCAGTGACAAAAACCCTTGTATGAAGAAACCTATAAAATTAATTTCCATTCACTACAAAAAGAATGAAAGCTGATTAAATTGATATTTTTCAACTTTATTTCCTGTTTAAATCTTAGAGACTCAGTAAAAGGGGAGAAAAGAGAGGGAAAGAGTCAATAATCACAGAAAACCCCCAAACACTAACATTTATGCACTCAAATTATTTCCCTCTGATGTTTTCTGATGTTTTTAATTAAACTTTCCCTTTTGGGAATTGTTTTTTCATTGCTATGGGTTTTTTTGGCTAACAGGGGAAAGGTAGCACCATCATGGAATTAGGCTCTCTGGGCTCACACAAAATTACACAAACTATGATAAAAGTATGATGCTGTTAATTATAAAAATTAGGCACTTCAAAATAATCACATATGAATTGGGCTACTCCTCTTTTATCTGAATAGTATCAGAGCAAGACTTCTAAGTCTTTTTAGTTGCAGGCCTTTCATACCGACTTCCAAATGGTTATCTGCCCCCTTTAAATAAGACAACTATTCATTATAAGAATAAACAGTATGTATTAATTTTCTATTGTCCCAGAATGGAACTGATCCAGCATAAACTCTGATGTCTTGTTTTTCTTCCCACTACATGTTAAGGCTTGTTGATCCAATGATTTGATTTAGCATAACGCAATGTCTTTCTCCACACAGGCACGGCTAGCTTGGTGTGGTAGGCAGATATTAATAATGAGATAAATAGGTCCTGGATGTTATAGTATGTGTCTAACACTCTCTTATAACCATATTAGGAAGAGTTATGCTCATGAATTCAATATTGACTATTTACAGTTGCCTATTTGATTTTGCTTTAGCCTTTTTCTTTTGTGCACTGTCTTTACTCCTACAACAGGGAGTTCCAGTCCTCTACCTTGACTTTGAACAGGTATACCCTGAAAGCTTAAAATGCATCTTAACAACATGCATGCTCTCTTTCAGGTTAAAACTGTTGCCCCTTGTCCTGTTGCTACAGGCCTTGCTAAAAAGTCTCTGTTTTTCTAAGTCACTTTTAAGTATTCAAAGGCCACAGTAAGGTCCCCCAGACACTTCTCTTCTCCAGCTAATACCTCATATCACAGAGTTTTGTGGAGTGTCTTCTGCTTCAAGTAGATGCTGACTAGAACTCCAGTAGACTTCACCAGATTCAACCACATTTGAGTTACTGGAAGATTATAAGCAAAAGTTTCGAAGTCCAAACTTGTATTCATGTTTTTTACATTGTAGGAGCAGGGCCTGAATACTGACAGGATGTGCTGCATAGGTTTTGTTTTGTTTATTCAGAATTCTCTAAGGCTATGGTAATGTATGTCCATATTGCATCTCACCAACTAATATCAGATGGCAATCAATGTGTTGCAGAGGACAAACACATGCATATGACAGTTGCTTATTTGTCTGCATCCAAGCTATAGAGGACAGGGTCTTATGTATTTGTCTAACATGGTAATTTGTGACTGAAGAATTAGATAGGTGACTTTCTTCTTATCACATTCTGGCTAGGACCCCTCAGACACGGTACAAACTTTTTTGAGAATCATATCTACTTATTGCTTTATGAATATTATAGACAAGTATATAAAATAAAAGCTCTTTAATATTAGGGTTCTTGAACAAGCAAAGCAGTTGAAAGAATTAAGACCTTAAATGTTAAACAGATCTGGTTTTAAATATAGAGGTTTCTAAAATACAGTTGTATATGTGAGACACATAATTTAGTTCTTCAGAATGACCTGTCATCCCCTTAAAATAAATTACTAAAAATATCACTTTTCTGTAACAAATTAATATAATTTTAATATGTTAAAAAGTAACGTTAGTTTTAAAACAAAGCACACTATCAATTATATTTAGGTACTAGCCATTTGAGAGAGGCATATATTAAAGCCTACAGCAGTATCTCATCATCTTGTGGTCTAAATCTATTAGGTAAAAATTATGACTATGTTAAGGAAAATCTCAAATTTTGCATAAATAGTCTCTTAATTTACTGATACTTAACCAGGACAAAGTTTAAGCAATAAATATTAATAAATATTGTGTTAATAAATAACAGATTCATTTGTGAAGAAGTCGTTTTCAATTTGAAAACAGACATTTCATATCTTTTACCCAGATGCATGCAATGAAAGTGAAAGCATTTTTTTTCTGAAACCAATAATGTGCACCTTTTTTTTTTCCTATGTGATTCTTCCACTAATGTTTTCCATTAAGCATTATTTTTCATGTTTTTTCATTGAGCTCTCCTTTCCTTTAATTATTTATTTTTCATTGATTGTTCTCTGTCTCAGAGTTGGAAACCTGTTTGTGCCCATATTTATAGATTTCAGCCTCAGAGACAGTTACCTTGGAAACTGTTTAAAGTGCATCTTCTTGACTATTTGTTCTATCAAATCACTGGACTACCTTCTTCTTTCATCTATCACTCCACAAACCTTAGTACTAGCAAACAGACATGCCTAGCACATTTCTTACTATAACTCTCTTAGGTACTCAAGGTACAGTAGGTGTTTGCTCATTTTCAAGTACTCATTAAATGTCTACCATATATATATGCTTGTGTTAAGAACAAATAAAGAATATCTAGATAGACTTTTCTGCTAACAGCTACTGTTGGGAGCAACACAGTTACACAGCAAGAATACTGAGAGTAATAAGAGATTTTCTCTCTTCAGAGAGCAGAGTGCTTCCATTTCTCACTCCTCTACTGTGATGTGGAAATCAGCAAAGAGAATATGGTGAAGAAAATATTTACTTAATAATGATTTTTTTTAAATGACAGTCTTAGAATAGTATAAAAAAAGTCATTTGACATTCCTCAAGAATCACAGTTCTAGCAATATAGGTAGAAGGTTATAGGCTCTTATCCTCACCTGGTCTTCAAATTAACATCTCTATTGAAATTCTAAGTAACTCAAGATTAGTGTTTTGGTTCTGTCTTGATGTGTCTCTGCTTTTCTGCCATATTTAACCTCTCTCAAAAATAATGATACTGACGTTGTTACGCTGAAAGTAGCAGGCAACTAGAAAGATGTTTATGAACACAGGTAAGAGAAGAGAATTTATTATTGTTACAGTTAAGGCTCAAATTGAATGTGCAAGTGAGAGGTTCATCTGTGTACCCTTTTGTTTATAACCAAGACTTTTAAACATCTAACATGACATACACTGGTCTGAAATCTAGGAATGAAATGAAAAATTCATTTGTCATTGCAGATCATTTTGTCAAAAAATGCCAATTCATCAAAAGCAAAAGTCTTTGTGAAAATTTGTTTCATCCGGACCTTTTTCAGAAGGAGATGTCAAGTCCAGAAATTCCATTGTCTCTAAGAAGTTGTTTGTTTGGCTTTTTTGTCAAAACTATCCCCAGTATATGTGTGTGTGTGTGTGTGTGTGTGTGTATAGACACATACATGCGCATACACAGTGGAAACTTCTAATCTGTTTTCTTCTACCAGGTGTGGGGAGCAAGTCTGTCATAGAGACTCCTCTTTCATCTAATGGGAATAAATTACTTATAAGTGCATGCTGCTGTGGAGGCTCACCACATTTCTTTCTACCTCCACCACTTACCTCATACTATTAAATTAGCATAGTGAAAAAGCCTGTACTTGTCTTCCTTCACCTGAACAACAAATTGGACCATGTCAGTATTTTTTCTCAGAACTGAGTGTATCTTGATATATTCAGATGATCTCTAGCTTTCTAGTCACAGGTCATATATTTGAAAGGGTAGTAAGTAGTTACTTCCAAACAGTTTTCAACTCTCTCAGATATACTCCCCCTTGCAGATCATTGCAGATGTGTAAGGAGATAATAAACTGTGAATACCTTCAAGAAGAAATGGGAAAAACCATAAAGAGACAGGAGAAGATGATTTGGCTATTTGCATATAGCAGATACCACATATTTCTGAGAATCGTTGACTATAGCTCCCAATATAGAACAGATTCACTGGAGCTAGTATGCAGCAAATCTTAACAATTGTATTGCAAAGCAGTGGTGTCATCTACTGCAAGTTTTATGATGTTCTTCTAGATCCAAAATGCCTATCACCTTTCTTACCTCTTCCAGAAATTATAGGAGGCTCAAGAGAAAGTGATACATAGAAAATGTTGCATCATTCAAGCCTAAATATTCAGCCTACTTGAATTAATATCTTAATATTGGATCTTTGAGAAACATACTATAAAAATAAAACCACACAGAGATATATACATATGTATATAAACACATACAAAAACACAGAAAGAATAATCTATATCTTGAATATAGATTTATGGAAATATATACTGTTCCTAAGGAATAAGGATTGCCTGATTTGGGGATTTGAACTAGTAGGAGTACTGCAATGAAGAAAAGTATGCAGCCATAAGGAAAAATGGTTAATTGCTAGAGTGAATCACTCTAGCTGTGTTTTTATACTCCATTTAAAACTGTTTCTAGAGTTTACCTGGTATTTAATGAGAAGCACTAGTTGTTCTATGTTCCAAGAACCCCTTTATATGAATGTCATGAGTGGCTTTAAAGTGGGGGTGTTGACAGGGAGGTATAAAGAAAGGGAAAAGGTGAAGATTTTTATTTTATAGCCATTAATTTTCTGAAAATAATGTTTTAAGTAAAGAGAAAGGCTTTGCCTGGGCTCATTAGAAAGCTTTTTAGGGGCTGTGTGACAACAGCACATTGATTGTCATTTTACTTTGATTTTCTTCTCTGAAGAAATATTTTGGATATCAAAACACTTTCCTCACCCTGGATTTCTGACAGAGATAAAAATCTTAATTTTTGTGGATAGATTATTTTGGGCTAAAATGCAAACCAAACACAATTTTTTTAACAGAAATGTAGTCCAGGTTGATTTTTTCTCTAAGAACATTTGATATATAAAAAACCTTTCAGGGAAAAAAAAAATAAACTTTTCAGTCCTGTCCAGGTTGAAGTCTTCAACTTGATAATTTAGAAAATGTTCTTCATTTGGAGTCATGAACAGTAAGGATGCTTCAGAGAAAATATAGTAGCTGATTCCTGAAGAAAAGATGCCTTCTTCCAAATCTAGACATAGCTAGTTCATACTGCTACTTCAGTATAGCCCCTTCATTGATTGTTAAAATAACATGACTTCTTATGTTACTTACAAGAGGGTATTAGTGAGTAAAGAATGATCATAAACACATATTTCCATAAGCAATCACTTTCTAGGAGGTCTAAGCCTTCTTTCAACTTCTTTCAATTTTGGAATGCCTGACTCTGTCTTGTTTATAGCAATATCTTTTCAGCTATAGTTCAACAAAGACATGGACCTTTGAAAGTGGGCTCAGAGAAGGGCCAGAAAGTGGGTTCAGAGGGCTGGAACACCTCTCTAAAGACAAGCTGAGAGAGTTGTGGTTGTTTAGCCTTGAGATGAGAAGGCTGGGGGGAGATCTTAGTGCAGCCTGTCAATAATTAAAGAATTAATAATTAAAGAATTATAAGAAAACCAGCTACATTTCACAGGGCCTTTTTACATTGGGCACAAGGAAGAAAATTTTTTATCATGTGTGGTGAGAGAGAAGAATAGGTTTCCCAGAGAAGTTGTTGATACACTGTCATTGAAAATGTTCCAGGTCAGGCTGGATGGGGCTTTGAGCAACCTGTTCTAGTGAAAGAGCTAAATGTTCTTAGAAGGTCCCATCCAACCCAAACTGGTTTATGTTTCTATGACTGAATGAGAGCTGTATTACCAATTCATTATGATATTTTAGCCAATATGCCCTAAAGAGTTAAGAGCTAAAGGCATGGACTACTGTTTATATAGGCTTGGTTTGCTAATACCAATGATTTTCTTTATTATTTTAATGAATTACTGAAACATTTTGCACAAAATAGAAATGCAGTTGATGCTTTTCAGTAAACACTCAAAACATAATCTAGAAAGAGTATTAGAAATTTTGCCTGTTTGAGTTTCACATCAGGGGGTCCATAATATTCATGTTTGAGTGCATCTTTCTTACTGGATGAATTACATTTGATGTCTAGTTGATAATTTACAGATAGCTTGACAGGGGAAATTCAGACTCTGCAGTATGAGGTGCACCTACACCCAGCAGTTCCATGGAGGAAATGTCTAGAAACCTTAGCAGTTCTGGTAAGGGCATACCATCATTAACATAATACATTTATTAGGAGTTATAAGATGTGTGATATTTCTGTGATGGTATAAGGATTTCCACTAGAGCATGTTACTATGTAATATCAAATGTCTATTTATTACCTTAATGTATTTCAGAAGTCAGCTGTCACATTCCACAGAGTAATTACTTGAAACAATATTTAAATTATTTCACTGTTGATATAAAATTTGCACAGCCCCAAAAATTCATAGTTAATAAGGTGTAATTGCTTTTACCATATGTATCTATAAATGCATATATATAATTTAAATATTTTAATCAATAAAAAAGTTTTCTATTGCTAGAATTAATAGAAATTTTTAGTTATAAAGCTTATATATCATTAAGGTATCTATGGATTTCACATGTTGTGATCTTGCTGAGTACAACAGATAATTTTTATGCCAGAACAGGAATTCTTTATTTTGTTATTAGTCTTTAAAATATTTTCTCTATACAAAAATATTTCATGGTTAAGTTTCAATTTTTATTATTGCCTTTGTTTTTCTGCCAAGCAAAATTAATATCAATTTTTTATCTTTCTGATTTTTTACTCTGTCATTCTGAATCTTTTGTTCCTAATGCATTATTATTTCATGGGGTTTTTGAAACTTGATTTCATAGTTCCTGTTCTACTTTTCGTTACAATTCAGCCTGTCTGCAATTGTTGCTATACTAAGATTTTCTGTAAGATAGAAATCAGAATTTTTTTCTCAATTCAAGTATTTAATAGGCTTTGAATAACTTTCAACTTTTGGGGAAAATAAGGAAAGTATTTGTCACTTATATCCTTCTCTTTCTCTTCTCCAATTTCTGTGTTGAGTAGTGTAATGGAAGTTTGAGTTGTAGAAATCTATCTGTGTACTACCGAGAGTCTTAAATGATCTTTACATTCACTGTGTTTATTGCTGAAGTTTCAGTATCTTCTCTCTCACGTAAGTTATGTATCTACTGTATTTATTTGATCATGTATCAGAAAAAAAAAAAAAGATGGGAGGCCTCATCATCTGTATTTCCTTGTCCTGGCTGATACAGCTTAATGTTGGTATCATTTTAACTCTGAAGATGGTGTTTAATAAGACTACATTTGAACTTATGCTTACGTCATCTGTGCACACAGCAAATACTGAAAAAATTGAATAAATAAGAGGTTACATTAATTTTCACCTCAACCTTTCCAAGAATTCAGTGCAACTAACAGGACTAGAGCATCCGTAATTTTCAGTCTGCAATGCTCAGGCCATATGATATGACAAATTCTTCCCTGTGCAGACCTGATAGATCTCTTCGCTGTTGTCACAGAAGTATCTGTTCCTACAGCCAATGCCAAATGTGCTCAAATAAAAATTACTATTGTAATTTGAAGTTCACTGTAACCTATTCCTAAAGAAGATAGAGTAATCAAGGTTCTACTGAAACTGCAAATTGTTGATCTTTGTAGGTAGATTTCAAGCAGCACAAGTTTCTGCAGTTGATATAAAGTAGTGGAAATGCAGTGCATGAAGTTTTCATTGATTTAGCTTTTGCTTTTCCACTGCAAAAACGTATAAAATATTGAAATGTTTGATTCAGTAGTTTCAGAAGACCACATAGAATAATGCTACCAAAAACGGTTGGAGGGTTATTTATTTATTTATTTTCAGGATTGGTTCTGGACAGTTCAGTTATCTATTAAGACCTTTGTAATCAGCAATAGTAAAATAAGTAGTTGGCACAGAATTAGCCTAAGAAATCTGAGAAATGTATTTGGGTAAGTTATTTAACAGAAAACACTAATGTGACTGATGTAAGACAGTGGCTAAATTTACAAACTGGTGATGAACTTTCCCTTCCTTTTTCTTTCCTTGGAAATTCCCAACTAGTTTATCCCCATTAATTTTGAGCACTTCCCTCCGAGGAAACTGGAATATACCATTTAGTATGCTGGAAATAGGGTATTTTCCCCTCTGTTCTGCCAAACACTTTTGTTCCAAATTATAAAAAAAGCAGAGCCATTGTAGAACTTCCTTAGTCTTCAGAAGCTATACTATATCACTCTCTCAATCTGCATTACCAGCTGTTTACACTGTCTCTACTCACCTATTACAGATGTACAAATTACAGTACAAATAAACACATGAATTGTATCTTAATCTAACTTTTGATGTTGTAAAATTCTCCACTGCAAGTTTCCACATCAACTTCTGAGAAGTTGACTAGGGACTCTATACATCAGTGCTAAAAAATACTCAAAACTACATCTTAACATTCTGCTAATGCTTGTATTTTCTGAACAGATCACTTATCGAACACATTCATCTTTGTGTGTAGGTGAATTCTTCATGATGTAGCCACTAGTATGGCTGAAAAGTTTTGTTTTATTTTTTAAGCTCTCCATTTTTGGAGGAAAGCAGCACCTTAAGTGTTATGTTGCTTATCTTCTCAAGTATGTTGTTTAGGGGACTACAAGTGTTTCAAGATAAAACTGCCAGAATTATTCCAAGATGTGACGGATTTGCTAGCAAATAAACAGCCTTGTGATCAGTATCCTACCACTCCTCTATACCTTTGATAGGAACCACATATGGCATCAATCCTGTTTGCCTGAATTAGCTCCAATTTTCTAGTGACCAAGGTCAGACGAGTACAGAGAGAGACTCAGCTGTTCTTAGCTAGCACATATGGTCCAGTGTTGTTGGTAATTTACTTATTATAATAAAAAAGTACTGAATGCTAAATCCAAATCCCACTGCAGAATACCTCAGTGGTTGCATATGCTAATATATAGCTGGCAAATATTTTACATGAGCTACTTCATGTAAAGGAAAAGGCTGAGTGAGCTGGAACTGTTCAGCCTAGAGAAAAGAAGACTAAGGGGGGACCTTATTAATGTTTATAAATATTTTAAGTATGGGATACAGGAGAAAATGGCCAGCCCCTTTTCAGTGGTCTGTGGAGACAGGACAAGGGGCAATGGCTGCAAGTTGGAGCACAGGAAGTTCCACACCAACATGCAGAAGAACTTTTTCACAGTGAGGGTGACAGAGCCCTGGGACAGGCTGCCCGGGAAGGTGGTGGAGTTTCCATCTCTGGAGATATTCAAGACCCATCTGGACGCCTATCTGTGCAGTATGAGCTGAGGAGCTGCTTTGGCAGGGGGATTGGACCCTATGATCTCTTGAGGTCCCTTCCAACCCCTATGATTCTATGATTCATAAAGCAACATTTAAAATTATTGGCTGTTTTGGACGTTGCAAGTTTTGTTATGTTTGGCAACAGAACTGATAGTGGAATTTATTGAAAGAAAAAACCCACCAATCTGTCTGCCTGATGTGTTTCTTTCAAATCACTAAAACTGAGTGTTTTGGGCATAGTTCATATTAATTTTGCTTTCAATGCTACACTAAAATATTCCATGACAGCATAGATGCTGTGAGAATACAATTGTTAAAAACATGGCATTGTGAAAAAATCCTACTCTTCTAGAGATACCTATTTAAAGTAGTATTTGTGAACTCCATGCTCAGTTCCAATGCTGGAGCTATGCACTTACTGCTTTTGCAAAAGGAGATTGCTTTGAGACACAGTGCAAATGTGGAGTTTTGTACTGCAGTTTTTACCTGAGAACACGCAGAATGCACCAATATGGATTTGTCCTTCCAGAACATGCAGAATACAGGATCTGCTTTAAAACCAAATTAAACTTGCTTAGTGTCTTATTCCTACTTATAAAGGTAGAGACCTACAGAAGTGTGAGAAATATCACAGTTGTCATCTTCCACAGTATTTTACAAAAAAAGAACAGTTGTGATGTTAGGTATAATTCAGTAGAGGACCATAAATCATTCTGACACAAAAGGCAAGGAAGTTTTCTGAAGTCCACTAGTGATTTTGGAGCTATAAAATCCTTATTTATTTCCAGGTCAAAGCTGATAGTGAAAACTTGTTTTAGTAGCATTAGCGTTCGGTTTTTTTAAACACAAATTATTTTAAATATTTAGTTTGTTCAAAATATTTGGGTTTTAAAATAAAAAGTCAGCACAATCGCAGTAAGAGTAAAAATGTCTTTCTCTTAGCACTGCATTTTTCATTCCTTTTGGCTCTATTCTTGGCAGAAACACCTTTCCTACCTTTTTTCATTTGTGCTCTATGGACCATGAAAACTGCCGTTATGGGGGAGAGAATGCTGTATGCATTGGTTTTATTGTTTTAATGCTGACACAACAAAGTCTAAATTGGCTGGTTCACTTAGGGGTTTTCAGGCCTCAGCAGTTCTGTAAAAATAAGGGGAGAAAGGGAAGAAAAAAAAAAAGCAGGAGAGGAAAAAAAACCAAAACCAAAAACCAGAAAACCAAGAAAAGAAATGCCCTGAGGTCAGAGTCAACGAGATCGTTCTGATAAAAAAGAGAGTCTCAATTTTCTTTGATGACTGTGAAAAAGCCAGTCTCATAGTTCTAGGGGGCAGTAAAAAAAATACAGTACTACAAAGGTAATTTTTATAACTAGTTGCTAATCTGTTAAGAAAATCAAATGACACTCAAAATTCACTTGAATTAACACAGTCTGCCTGTTGGGAGACAGGGGACAGCTATGCTGATTTGAATCTGGTCTGCTGTCCAAGAGAGGTGGTGGAATGTATTATATTTTCTATATACCTAAGTTGCTAGCGATTAGCACGGTGCTCTGTAAAAGCTATGCCTTAACTTCTAGCAATGATTCAAAACTGTGCACTATACATATGTGAATGTAAAGTTTGGAATTTCTGTAGCATCATATTATATTATGCAGGCATCAGGTGCAGATATGCAATTAAGACCAAATTGCATTTTACGCGTAATGTGCTCAGCCATGTCAAAATCAGTAAATATAGTGCTTCTGCTGCCTCAAAAAAAAAAAAAAAAAAAACAAACACTTACTTTTGGAGCATACAATTAGCTAAGGCTTACCAGAAACTCAAAATTTTTTCAGTCATTAAAACACATTTAAAAGGATTATTTAAAACAAAATACCTTGAAACATGACATGTAGTGATACTGCGTGAAGCTAAAAAATTAATATGATCTTGCATTCTGATTCCTATAGCTGATTCTGATGTTTATCATTATTTGCTTGTATCACTGTTTGGTTCAGAAATCCCAGTAATGGATCAGGATCCAATTGTTGTCCACTGCAGAAATGATGAGCAGTTTGGAGAAAACAGTACCTACTCCAAAGAGTTCAGATTCATATTAAGAATTAGGACAGGGGGATCAGTGTACACAGATATAAATTACAGAAACAAGTACAAAAAGTGCACAAGGGAACAAACACATCCTTGGTCATTTATAGGTACTTAAACAGAAGGAATCATCGTTCACAAATTTCCATTTGGTGGCAGTTCAGGGAAGTGAGCATGCTATTCATGTTTATTTACAATTTAATTTCATATATGCCAGTGTTCAAATTCTTTCAGATAGCCCTATCTTTGAATTTCCCTGTATTTATTATGCTTGAGGACAATTAAAGCATTCCATAAACATTCTTTGCCTTAGGCTGTTGGTTTGTTCTCTCAGCTTTAAGCTTGTCATACTATGACTTGAAATGTATTCAATTAATTAACTTTGTTTATCTCTCCATTAATGGTACTAATCCTCTGTGGCCTAAAATACTGGTGATATATCCCAAATGTGTTTGAACAGCTGTGAGTCATAAGACGATCATCTATAATGTTTGCTTCACCTAAATTTGACATCCAGACATTATTGTTTTGAAAAAAATATTGAGATACATTAGTGCTTTGACATTACTAAGAACATCAGAAATGTATTTTTCTAGCTTATTTCTCAGCTAGTTAAATTTAAGACTGTCCTGGTTCTGGCCAGGCCAGAGTTAACATCCCCAAGCAACCAGCACAGGTGAGCTGAGTCAGCCCAGGTGAGCTGAATTAGCCTGGGCTGTTTTCCACACCACCTGGCATCACTCCCCCACAGAAGGAGCTGTTTGGGGAGGGATGCTCATGGGTTCCTCCAGGGCAGTATTCTGTGTCATCATCAGGTCAAGAAGGTACTTTGTGTTATCATCCTGTGAGAGTATAATTTGCACCAGGCTGTAACTGTTTCCCTTTCATGGTGCTTTTGACAGTAAACTGTCCTTATCCCAACCCATGGAGACTCGGTTTCTCCTCTGGCAGTGAGTGAGTGGTGCTCAGCCACTACTTGGGCCTGAACTACCACAAGGACATCTGTCAAAATGAAATGTCAAATTTACAAAAAAAAAATTAATGTATTATATGAACAGTTCAGCTTGGTTTTCCACTCTGGTCTTCAGGATTTCCAGAAGGTCACACATGAAACAATGGGGATGAGTTTACTTGAGTTGTAAAGGAAAGAAGGGTGGCAAAGACAGGAAAACATGCATTTCTATGTCTAATAATGGGCTTGCCTTTGGTTTGATGTATGAATGAAGTTAAACTCACAATTGTTGGGGGGAAGGTGTTTCATTCTGTGATGGTAGTCTTTTTCCCAAGCAAAACAAATACATTTTCTTGAAATTACTCAACATCAAAATTTAAAGAGTCTCTAGAAAACCTTAATACTGTATGTAATCTTAATAATGATAAAGAGTCATGGAAATTAATGGAAACCCTTATGTGGAAGGGACCTCTAGAGTTCCCTTCCTCATGTTGGAGATTTGCTTTCCTAATTGAAAGCAAGGCCTCAAATTTGTTTACTCAGACCTGTGTTATATTGTTTCTAACATTTCCAGTGAACTCATTCAGCTACTTGTCTGGGCTACTCATTCCAATGTTTAATTCTTCTCATGGGGTAGAATTTTTTTTCTTATATCCACACAGAATTTCCCATTCTAATTAAGAGAGTACCTTCAACTTCTATCTAATCTTCTCTTTAGGTAATGGAAGATTGCAATTAGATTCTATATAAACCTTCCATTTGTTGAACACCACCATTGCCATCAAGCTTTCTTTGTAAGTTATGATCTCCAACCCTCTCTGTGATCATCTTGGTGGACACCCTCCGGTTTTAATATCTTTTTGGAACTTGGAGGACCAAAACTGGTCCTAGTATTCCTAGTGTGGCTTGGCAAATACCAAGTATTGTGGATTAATCACATTCTTTGTTCTGTTGGCTATACTATTGCTGATACAGCCTGTAGTTTGGTTTTTTTGCTGCAAGGATGGGCTGCTGTTCAGCTTGATGTCCTCTCTGATCCATAAGTCCTTTTTAGCCAAAAAACACTCCTGCCAGTCGATTTCCAGCCAGTACAGATGCTTGTGATTATTTTTTTCCCAGGATAGACTTTGTATTTATCTTTGAAAAGTGTCATGCAGTTACATTAATTCTAATTTTCCAGCCTCTTGACATCTCTTTGCATGACAGCTATTTCTTCCAGTGCATCTACGTCTCCTCCCTGTTTAGTGTTATCCACAGACTTGGTGAAGGTGTTTTCCACACTGTTTTCCAAACTATTTATAAAGATATTGAATAGTATCAGTTCTAGGAGTGACCCTTGAGGTACTGCACTCATGAAAAGATGCCAATCTGACCTTGAACCATCAACTTTCAAGATCAACATCTAGGGCAGTTCTCCACCTGTAGGAGCTCAGTCTGTCCAGTCCATATCCTACCAGTTTGCCATCAAGGATGTTGTGAGAGACCATGTTGGGCATCTTGCTGTGGCTCATATGGATGGATCTTTAGGAATGTGCTTTAAATGTATCATTCTTTTTGTCAGTGCAAACACATAAGGAATGAGCCTGGTGAAGTAGTTCAAAATGACATTTCATAGTCCGTGTACTACAGCCTTAAGATAAGTTATTGGCCTTAAAAAAATCAATGGATCAAACAAATTTAAGAAAAGTGGCCTGTATCCACTCAGAATACAATGCTCAGGAAAACAAAAGTCACATAGCTGTTACAGGCAATGACATAAATGAAAACCAGTATAGTAGGATTGGGTGTGTTTTGTGGTTTTTTTTTTACTTGAAGATTTCTATGATTTAGTTCTTCTGTGGTGGAGAGTGCTTTCATAAAATATTTAAGAATGGGGCTTCTGACTTTTTTAAACTTTTTTTTTCTGCAAATCTAATCTTAATTACTATTAATTTTTCTTTTGTTACTACAACCTCTCTTCAGTTTAAATATTGCATGAGTGAAAGCAAAGCTGAAACATTATCTGTGAAACCCAGATGCTTTTAGAAGCCAGGAGAGAAGTCATATGCTATTATTAAAATAAAAGTCTCCTTTAATGGATCTGTAATTTTTTCTTTGTAGAAAAATGTCAGAATTTGCCTGGCCCATTTTTGCTGTGCATTTATCCAATCTTGTCTTGTATTATGAGGTATTATTCCCTGTCCTTTGATCCTTGTTTATTCTGGCATTCATTCAACATCCTGATATTTTTCTAACCTTGCAGTCCAGAGTCTCACTGCTCAGATATTTGTCTTTCCCAGCCAGTGCTTCAGGATAGAGCAATAAGTAAGACAGTACTTATAATGATTTCTTCTGTTTCCAGCCTCACATTCATACATAGCATTAGACTAACTTAGAGCCTTTGCCACACTTCCATTTGTGTTCCCTGGAATACAGTTATCTTCCAATGATCTTTAATTTATGAACTCTGAGTAGGTCACTAACTATCCTCTGAATGTTGTTGTGAAAGCTACCATTTTATGAACCAGGTTGATGAGTTTCTTGATTTGCTTAACCTTTTAATTTCTATCTTTCCTGTTAGTTAGTTCTCTTTTTTTGTTTTAATTTTTTTTTTCAGTAGAAGTCAAACGTTGCAAAACATAGGGAGCTTTCTTACTACTCTGCGCTGTCTTCAGCATTGCTGAGGGAACACAAGCATGATAAATCATGTCACCACAAATTATCTTATACAGACATCATTTCCGGTTGACTTCAAGTTTGGTTGGATTTCCAGACAGTGATTTCCAGTTACATGAAACAATATGGTGAAATAACCCATATAAAATAATATACTTCATTGATGAAGTATGTAAATTGATTAACCAGACTGATTTCCACACAGTGGAAGAATATGGAAGCACAATGTAAATTACAGCATCTGTTTCTATCAGTATGAATGATAGAGTCATAACCACAAGACGCAATATGTATATATTGGAGTGCCATTCTCTTTAGTTCAATGTCAAACAGGTTCCTGATGCTTTTGATTGTGCTGGTTTCTTGATTTTAGTCACATGAGTCTGCAAATATTTTTTAAAATGGAGGAAAAACATTTGTGGTTATATTTTCCTGAATCAAATGCCGTTTTACTTGTTTATTTTCAGGTAATACATTCTCTGATGTATGTGAAACAAATACCATAACCTGTACTATACAGTTTTATTTTAGTCAGAATGTCTAAAAGCTAGTTATAGTTTAGGGGTCACAAGTAGACGCACTGTTTTCCTTGGCATCATTTTGGTTCTGACCTTTGTTTTTTAGGGGTGGAAAAAAGCTGTGCGAATGCATAGAGAAACTGAGAGATCACTGTATACTTTCTATCACCTTTGTTTGCTTCACACTGGTGAGCCATGTTCACCAATGCCCTTTGGGTTATCTTCTACAGTCTCACTAATCATGCATAGACTTTCAATTTTTTTTTTCTTTTAATTATTCCTGTAAGTGTGCTATCCTGTCCAGGAGTTTTTACTTTTCTCTGGTTTGGGTGTTGGGTTTTATTCTTGGTGGTGGTGGTGGGTATTTTGGGGGCAAGAGTGTTTGGGTTTTGGTTTTTTGGTAATCTTTGTTCCTTCCTTTTCACTTGTATCTGTGGTTTCACCCTAGCTGATTAGTCAGTCATTGTAATATGAGCACACTGTCCTTTAGAGGACACTGTATTTTTCACATGCTCTAATGCATGTTCTCAGTAGAGAACAACCCTTCCCCTCCTTTTTTTTTAACAGAGATATAGAAGTGTGTATGTCTTACAGTTCAATTCCTTACTTAATAATATAGCTTATTTGGCTTTTTCTTATTGTTTTTCCTCAACGTGCATCAGTAATGTGTAACAAACAGTTTACTAAATTTCTTTTCTATGCCAATTTTTTTATTGCTCAGATTATTTTTAGTGGGTAAAATGTTTGGGTTTTTTGCTGAGGTAAAATTGTGTGTCAAAAGGATTAAATACAGGTTCTTGATAAAATTTAACAAATATTGAAAAACATTAATTTTCCATCCCATCTCTATTACATAGCAATTTAATTCCTACAGAGATGATGCTTGTTGCTTAAAGTATGTTATGTTAACAGTAAAATATTAAATGCTTGCAAGAATTATTTGATTTTCAAAACAAACCCTATGAAGAAAGACCATATCTGTTTAGTCTCCTCTATTTTATGCATTCACTGTATATTCTGAAGAATTTTCTCTTTCATTGTTACTAAAATCTTTTGCAATCAATGACAAACTATGTTCAGTACAGCAACATTACTGTGTGTTCATGCAGAGGCATGTTACCATTGACGTTACAGTTAGTTCAAATAGTTGATTTGCTACGTCCCCAGGCAAAGTGAAATAACTCTTGGATTGTATCTCAGCAGGGGGACAAAGTCATCTTTTTTATAAATAAATGTTCCTTTTATTACATATACACTTCTAATTCTCCTTTGGGGTAGAATTTATGGCTGCCAATCAGATGAACTTCAGAAAGTTTTGTAGTGTCAATCTTTATTTAGTATCTCCACTAGAACTGATGGCAGTGTTGTGTTTAAGATGAAAGACAACTTTAAAAGTCTGATTATACTAGTTCTCACTGTATTTCTACATTTTATTTACTAGGCAAGATTTAACAATACCAAACGTTTTCTGATACATTTTGAGTTTGAAACATTATTAAACAGTTCGGGCAAATATAATATAAAATATTCAATACTTGTAATACCTTCAACTCAACCGGTGGATATGATCTCTTCAGCATTGGTTTACAAAGATGAGGAAAGCTAAGATACCTTTTTAAAATCAGCTGAGGTGAAAGAAAGGAAGCAACTCCTCTGTAATTGCACAGCATCACTTTGTCTCAAAACATTTTCAGTCTCTTCCTATCACAACAGTTTGTTGCTTTCTGGAAATACTAAAGCAGAAAACACATGTTCATTTTTAGGACTGTTAGTAGTCAATTTCTAAATGGAATGCTAGTATTAGTGTGACCAGAGTCTGATACTATTCTTACCTGAAATCTTTCTCCAAGTAATTTTGCAGTGTACTGTGAATAAAATGTTTGCTGCCCCTCCCTCACAACTGTTTTCCCCAGTTACTACCATCTGTAAGTGATTTGCTTACTTCAGGTTGCCACAGAGTGCATTAAGTTTTCAGAGGTACTCAGGAGTGATTGAAATAGTAGTGAAAATTTCGAATGTGCCAGAATCCACAAATCCTTCTATAGTACACAAAAACATGGTGATAAACTTGGCTACAGTGAAATACTTAATAGTTTTCTACTGACTTCAAATAATTGTAGGCCTGTATCCTATAAAAAAACCCAAACACCACAATTAAAAACAGATAAACAATACATATTGTGCATTTTCTTCAGAATGTGTCAAAACGCTTTGTTTTACAAGATAAGATGAGATGAGACATAAAGAAGAGGTGAAAGGTACGGGGAACCTTAAAAGAATGCCTTGGTAAAATGTGACATACTAAATTATGATGAGAGCAATGTGCAGTTTGAGAATTTGCTTTTGCTCTTATAAGTATCTAATATTTGTCTTTCAGAAATCCAAAATCTCCACTTACGACAAGATGTGGGCCTTCATGAGTAGCAGGAGGCAGTCAGTACTTGTCAAAAGTAATGAAGAAGGTATCCAGCGTGTGCTTACATCTGATTATGCATTTTTAATGGAGTCGACAACCATTGAGTTTGTCACACAGCGGAACTGTAACCTAACACAGATTGGAGGCCTGATAGACTCAAAAGGTTATGGCGTTGGAACTCCCATGGGTAGGTGATATGTCAACCATTTGTTCTCTCATTAATCTTAGTTGCTGCAGTATTATAGAAAAGCTCCAATACACTTGCTTTCTCTATATTGCTAACAATTTTTCTTGTTTAGTTTTTCCCACCTGGGGACAATTCCACATATTTTATCAACATTTATGAATTTTATTTAATCTTCTAAACAGATAAAAGTTTATAAAAAAACCCCACCCATACAATATGAAAATATCTTTTTTATTGCTTACATGTTACCTATCATATGTTCAAAACCAAAATTTACTTTTCACAGTGCTTTATTTTGTAAAAAGATGCTTTTAAAATTTTGTTTTCTTTAAAGAGTGAAATGCTTAGTAAGAGGCTTGAATTAGCAAGTTGTGATAATGCTTCTATACCAAGAGGGATAATAACTGATATTATTAAAAGAGGAATAAAGATTCTATAACATGCTGTGTATAATCCACACACCTTAACCTTATGGAATATGATTCTTTAGAACAATTCCAATCCTGTAAATATTTTCCAGGTCAGGTATTCTCGACTAGGTACAAAACTTTAGTTGCTACATTATAAGGTAACTACAGACATTAATTTCGCTGCTAGAATCCACAGGATGGGATTCAGCAGGCTGAGGTTCTGAGTTCCTGTTGACTGCAATGGTTTTGGAGGACATGAGCCTAAGAATCTGGCTTCAGATTTCAGAATAGAAGGAAATAGAAAAATGCTGTGACATAAAGACTCTGTCATTATTGCACTACTTACTGTCATGAGATCATTCTGCTGACTTATTTGCAAGGAAAGTATCAATTTTAACTTTATTTTTAGGAATAACATCACTTTGTGATTGATATGTGTATGTTTTCTGTTTTTCTCAAATAGGTCATACACTTAAGTACTAATTTTATCTGTGTTAATAGTATAAACTAAACCTCTATGGAGAAAGTTGTGTCCAGTACTTTAGATCAAGCACATATTAAGGAAGGTTAAAAACAAAACCAAATCCAAATTCTGGAGTATCTATGATTCTATGATCTTTGGATAAAGAAGAATCTAGTATTGGCAAATGTAGGTTGCCCTATATGTTGCTGATATTTACTGAAACTTTAACATCTTATTTTCATTATTTCAGTAATTTTCTGCTCTTTGTCTTTGCAAAATTCGTTGTTAGGAATCTAGTTTTAATCCACATATATTTTCCCATCCTGTTCTATTGTGGCTTCTTATATTGCTAAATATAAGAATATATGCTTCAGTCCTGCTTCTCTTTTTGTATTTCATATTTTCCGATACACAAACCTTTCATCATTTTGAGGGTGAAAACCCCCTTCTATTTAATTTTTTCTATGGGGAGAATTAAATCTTGGTGATAGTTTAAAATCCTTGGATAAGCTGCATGAAAATTTTCAAGGCATCTGAATCATGCCTCAGAAATCCAAATGCCCATGGAACTACCAAGGTGATAGGGATCAAAGACACCAGTCTATTTTGCAAATTATTTTATGTGTAAATCAGAGAAGCAACATAAACACCAGAGAAAACAGGTGAAAAGCAACTATAAAGCTGTAGAGAAACTTGTAGATGTAAAGTTTAGAGGACAAAGTATTGGATATAAAGAGAAAGGAAGTAAGTAAATGGTCTTTTGGCCCTTGTCCCCTAACTTATTTGGCTAGAGCAGACACTAAGAATACACTATGTCTTGATTGCATTCAAACCATATCAAAGACATTATTCAGCTCTTATTAATCTGCAAGGTTACAAGTAGTAACAAATTATCTCTGTCAAGACAAGTAATAGTGTTTTACTGGGGCACCTGTGAGCTGACAACTGTTCTGAATCAAGATGAAATAAATAAAGCACATACCTGCAGGAAGCAGGGATCATGAAAGGAGGTAAAACCAGAGTTGAAACAGTGTTAAGTTCTCAGAAGAAGTTAAAGTAAGATCTGAAAAAAGGGGTGAGGACATTTTTAAAAAGGAAAACATTTAAAAAGGAAACATTTCCTTTAAAAAGAAAACATTACAGAACCTAGAAGATGATGTAAAGTAAGGTTTTCACAAAAGAAATGAAGTTATAATAAACCAGCATCTGGAGCTTTACCAGAACAGCTAAGAAAGAAATTAATCTTGTGTTTGGGCAGTATATATATGAAATGATACCTAGAAAACTAATAGCCATTAAAGTTTAGCATCCGTCTGTTAACCTCACAGTCTCAGAGGAAAGAGATTGGGTAGCCTCTGCTAAAATAATGCATGGTTCACAGATGCATTTGAAAGGAAACCTTAAGAAGCAGCACATCTATAGTGACTGTCGCAACAGCTTCCTTGAAATATATTGCTTTATTGAAGGTAAAAAGTCTTACAGAGCAGTGGATAAAACAAAATAAATTCATGTATTATACCTGATCTCATTTCTACAGGAAAAAACAATTCTGGAGTCTTTTAAAGAATTTATGACATGGATAAATCCACAGAAGTACATTTCATCATTATTTAATGATTGTGGGAGAAGTTCATAGACACCCAATTGAATAATATTTTTTTACAGTTAATAATCCTAAGAATAACTTGTCAAGTGCTTGGAAAACTACAGTGTGCAATGATTTCACAAACAGAGCATATGTTACTGCTTGTGCATGAGCAGAAGAATACAGAACTATTTACATTAGAAGTGAGATGTCTGAAAGACTGATGTCTCCCCCAGTTTTCAAAAAGATCCAGTTTATCTCCTGGAATAGTGACATGAAGGTGAAAGAATATTTGCACGTAAGCTTAAATTTGTAGAATACAGATGCTATAGGCCTTATGTCAAGTACTGTAGAGTATATATGGTTACTTTTGGAGAACAGCATCAAAGGAAGTAGGTGCAACATATCTCATTCCTTTTGAAGGCTAACAGAATAATAGTTAGTGAGAATATAATTTGCTTCAGTCTAAGTAGCTACAAGCAGAAGAGCTAAAAGCTTTCCTAACAGAAAAACATGCTATCAGAGTAGTTTATGATAGGATAATCACTTGGAAAGTGCAATCACCCAAATATAGCACCAGCTTAGAGTTGTACAGTAAAAGCTCTCTGTTCACAATGTGAAAGTTTTAAATTCGTAGAAAGAAAGTTGCATAATATGGGGAGAAAAAAAAACAGCAGATCAGTCAGTGTATAGGTATCAACTTCTTCCAAACACACAGAAGAAAAAGTACAAAGTAGGTACAAACTACAAAGTAGGATCAGTGTATACCTTAAAAAATCAACAAGATACATTGACATTTGAAATAAATGCAAGGAAGCATTCTGTAGCATATCCTTGCTGTTAGCTTTATTTAATATGTCACATATGCCACCCACAGCACTGAAAAATAGAGATAGTGAATTTCGATAATTTGTAGATACAATGGATCATTCTCATTACATGTGTTTATAAATTAAGGTAACAGAGTTGTGTATACTTAAAATAATTTTCAGTCAGCCACTTCTGGTACTAGGCTAGAAAAAAATCATTTATAATTAAAAGAGAAGGGAATAACAGGTCTCAAATGAGATATTTGACAACTGACACTTCAGAGTACATAACGGAGAACCTATTTCTATTGGGGGGTTGTGTTTCTTTTGTTCTATTTTCCACCTTTGCAACTTTGCTTGCAGCTCTGTAACCAGGAGCGTGGTTTTCTTTTTTCCAATTTGAAGCTCCACAAGGCAGGGTTTAGTATCAGCTTTATTCTGCCTATTAGGAGGCACCATTTTGCCAGTCTTTTGTTCTTCACCAGTGAATCTGGCAGATAGGAAATTTTTTGTTAACATGCATAAAGCTTCAAGTATGCAGTATACTTTATTTCTGAAAATAAAGTTATGAGTAAGTATCATGTACAATTATCTGTTAGAAATGCATATATATTTCTTTCAGTGGTTGGAATTTGGATTATGTGAACATAAACCTCATCATCCAAGGTCGTTATTCAAGGGAGGAGAGAGGGAAGGAGGGAAAGAGAGAAAGAGAGAAAAGACAGAGAAAGCAAATGAGTAAAGGTGGGTAGGAGGAGGAGAGAGAGGGAACAAACTCTTTGGATATGCAAAATAAATTCCACTTTTAATGACAGATCCTCTAAAGTGTCACTTATCTCCAATGATAAGTGTACCTTACTTTACCATTTCTTCATTCATGGTAAAGATAAAGATGTTTAAAATTTGGTTTGTTCTTGAATAAATCCCAGTTGAGATAAATTTACCATGTTTATGATAGTTTCAAATGCTTACAGTCGTCTTATCAAACATAAATTTTCATGAAAACCTAGTCTGTCCAGCAGTATACATTTCATGCTCTAAAGAAACAGTTAATGTGACCTTCCTATGGTCAACATACTGTAAAACACAGCAGTATTCTATGACAAATGCTCTTGTCCATAATAAGTATTCATTAACATCTCTGTTAATGTGAAGTGAACCACATTAAAGGTTAGAAATTTAGCTTCTGTGCACTGTATATTAAGGCCTTAATGGTCTGCAAAAATTCTTTTCACTTTTTTTTTTTTTACTTTTTATTCAACAATTGGAAGCAATATATTTGAAATTCCTTCTTGGAAGAAAGCATATCTTCATCTCTCTGGTGTGGTTTCAGATTCCTATTTCTTTTCCAAATTCCTGTTTCTCTTCAGCATATTAGACAGCAGGCTACTTTCCATCTGGCTTGGGCAGATTTTCTATTGGATTGCCAGTTGCTTCTATGTTGAACCTGGAGTACATAAACGGCTGACAAGTGTATATGTCAAACCCATTCCAGATCTTCTGGCACCTTTCAGATGATCTGCACTTATGTGGAAGCCCAGGAATATCATGTATATGCCAGACAAACTGTGTGTCTGTGGAGGTAGATGCAAAGTAATGCCTTTGGCTTTTTGAAAATGAAAAATGGTAGGTGTATGTAATCCTAGAAATGGGCTTGTATTTTTCCAAGTGTTAACGAAGTAGAAAGTGGTGTGTAAGAGATATGGCACATGTGAGAAACTAGACCTAGTAATTTCTCAACTGTTTCTCTGCAATTGTTGAGCTATGGAAAGTTACAGAACTAGAATAAGAGGAGCCTTTAGTAGTGTAGCAGTGATGTTTTTATAATATCTGGTAATGGTGAAGAAAAAAACAGTCTGAGAAGGGGAAATACAGATTTTTTTTTAATCCTTGCTTCCTGTGTAGGTATTACAAGAAAATAAATTGTGCTAATATCTCAGTTGCAACATATAGTGCACTGAATCTGTTGCATGACTCTCAACTTTTACCAGAATTTTTATTTACTTTTTCCTTGCTGTAATCAAAATGTGACTTTTCATACTATAGCATATTACTGTTTGTGTCCTTGATCTTCCCATACTGATGGACTATCAAGACTCCCTGAGAAATGCTGGAAAGGGTTTGAGGTTCAGATTTTTAGTTTCCAATTGTTAACTTAAAAATTGATTAAAAAATAAATGTATACTCCCTGATCTATATAAAGACTTTTCACTGTACATGGAGATGAAATACATCTCTGAGAATGTGAACTAAATTAACAATGTATTTTGGAGTCAATGTACCAAGTTGATAAAGCAACCAACATTTCATTGCCAATCTAAAGCTCATGGAACTACCTATTATACAAAGCTGCTCTAACTTGCAGTAGTAAAACAGATCCAGGTATCAATTTGTTCATGTAAGTACATAAAATATATCTGCACAGTATATATTTATGTATTCAATAGAAATCTGGCAGCTACTGTGATACAAACAAGTTATACTTCCCATGCCAAAAATAAAAATACGTGAATAAAATAAACAGCTTTCCAGCAGAGATGTGTTGGCTGCAGGCCCCAGATATCAGTATACTCATTTAAGTTCAAAGGGTGAAACAGAACTTCAAAAGTCTCATGTTCTAATGATTCAGAGGTGCCGTTTTTAGGGAATCTCTATTATATGTAAATTCTAATGAAATATAAAATAAAATGTATTTGTTTACAAATATTTTTTATCTTTTTGAGCACAAATATATTTTCACAGTACACTGTTCTTAAAGATTCTCAAAGTTTTGCCCACTCACCTATAAATTATGAAAAGCCTATGTGGCCGACTACTGTAATGTGCAGATCACTTGCATGTAGAAATTTATTTATATATTTTTTTCACAAAGCAGTCCACCTTTACTTTTGTTTTATTTAAGCATTAAAATACTTCTTTTTTTTATAAAAAAAAAAGAGGGGTTGGCTTTATTATTATTATTTTTTCTTTTCTTCCTTTCTTCTTTCTTTTTTTAAAATTTAAGTTAGCTGTGTAGCATGTAATTAAAAAGTTGTTTGTAGTAAGCACATTTTGAAGACAGTATTATTCATATAATTTCTTCAGACATAGAATCTAGAAAGAGTATTTCACACTCCACTCACTTAAATTAAAGATTTCACTGCAGAAAAAAGGTTTTCAGGCAATAATTTATGATGTGCTATTTCATATCTTCTGTAGGAATATGACTCCATGAATTATTTATATTTATCTAAGCCATTAATAAATGCAATACAATAGTGTTCTTCCTACCCCAGTGATAGGCTTCTGGATTCAAACAGAATTTAAACAAATAGTTTAATCAGCAAATGTATAACACTTAATTATCATGTTATACCCAATAACACTGTATAGGCTGATTTATATTACCTATTCTGTCTGTTGGGAGTGACCTAGAAAAAATATTCAGAGTAAAAGTTTTCATTCTATAATATTGAATTTTTCTAACTGACCTGACTGTGTTCTTAATGCAGGTGTTTTACAGGAGATTTAATTACCTGCCATTTTTATTTAAGTGAATGTTTCCAAATATAGAACATTTTAAATGAAGGTGCAGTGGGGAATATAAATTACTTAAGATCAAAAGCTTTTAATAGATGCTTGTAACTTAAAAGATTAAAGTTTGATGTAGCATAAATATGAAAAAATAATTACTGTTATTTCTAAGATATGCAATAAAATGTGAAAAAAGATAATAGGAAGATGATCTCAAAATAGCTCTAACTCTCTTAAAATCCATTCAGCCTCCTCCCTTTCTGCATTTATCATTGCAGAGACTTGCAGCCTGGTTTTATAATCATCTTAAAATTAGTATACTTTTAGAGTCTGCCTAATAAGTAGTAGATGAAATCGAATTAAAAACCTTGTAAGTGTAAGTGTAAGTGTAAGAAAAACACTTCACATCTTATAGATGTGTAGGATGTTGCCTTCTATGTTTTGTCTACTCTCTGAAAGACCAAAATCTTGTACATGTCTGAATTAATTTTTTAAGCATTTTTTATACTTAGAACATGAACTATATCCAAATTAATATTTTAAACAAATGTCGCAAATGTTTTCTAAATCAAATCAATTATGCTATTACATATTTAGAACATAGTGGTGCTATAACTTTTTCCTGCTCTAGGTGTTATCTATAACTGATAAAATGTTCCTGTGCAGGTGCATTTCCATCTTACAGCCCAGCACACTCTCTGCATAGAAAAAGTGCATGTGTGTTTATGCAAATTCATTACACATTCTTAGATAATTTCAAATAATGTGTAATGAATACTGTGCAATTTTTGCACTCTGAACTGCAATGCTAAAAGTTTAAACACCGTCCCCTGCCTATAGTTTTTAAAATCTAAAACACCACTACTACTACTACTACTACTACTACTACTACTACTACTACTACTACTACCAATAATATCTCTAAGCAGTCATTTGGTTTTATTGTTAAAGCATCCTAGTTCTGTTAAAGCTACTTATTACCTTCAGCCCTTACAAATCATGTAATATAAGCATTTTTTACCACTCCTTAGGGATAAGACATAATCAGATCTGTCCCTATAGGCATACATAGGATACCACGTGACAACACAGGAGGCCTTTTTCTTCTGCTTGCCTGCAATTAATCTGTAATCCTTCATATAATTTGAACTGTAATATTCATCACTTAAACATGCATAAAAAGTGCTGAGCGTCAGTTCTTCTCTAACTAAAACAAATTAATACATTTGTCTTCATTAGTTGAATATAATGTACAAAACATGGGTGCAAATTATTTATTTTTATGCAGGTCAAACCATGTATTGAAACTAATTTGAGAATTTCAACTGCTTGAGCAGTTAATTTATTGTTGCTGAAATGTAAGAATGTGTAGCTAACACATTGATGAAAGAACTGGGTTTTATAGTTGTCTCAGAAGTATGAGCATATTCAAGCACTATCTGAAAGGCATGTTAAGAGGTTGTGCTTTAATAAGAATAAATGGCAATAAAGAACTCCAAAACACTTAATGTCCAGTAACGGTTGTGAGGAGGCTCTGCCTTACAGAATCAGTTTCTAGAAGCAATGTACTGATAGGATGTAACCGAAGCAGAGACATATAAGTATCACCCGCCCTCCAATGTCCTGTGGTTTAACTACAATGCTTTAAGGTTCTTCTGAAGGATATGAAATAATTTAAAGGAGATAGCTGCATGAAAATAGCTTCTCTAAACTATCTGAGTGATTAGAAATATACAGAACATCATTTAACACAACAGTAGTAATTGGAACTTATCATCACCTATAAGTGCAAATGTGAGACATTGCAGGAATTCTGGCAGCTTCAGAAGTCTAATTTTTTTTAATATATAACTTAAATATTTATATGTCCCAGGTTAAAAACAGCATTTCAGTTTGATGTACCCAAAGTTACTTCATACTTCACCCACGATGAAAAAGTTAATGGGAATGTACTGACATTCATTGTTTTGAGAACTTCCTTTTGTTCTTGGCAGGTGGCTGGTGGTTTATGGATAAACATGAATTGGGTTTTCAGGTCTGGCCATTTTTCTTATGACTTTACACTTTTCTTGTCTTTCAACAAAAAAGGCTATCTGCCTGCCTGAAATCTTCATGTATAGCAGAACTGCATGAGGCATTTCATTATTGACTGGCACTGTTCAATATATTTGTTGGTGACATGGACTGTGAGATTGAGTGCACCCTCAGCAAGTTTGCCGATGACACCAAGCTGTGTGGTGAGGTCAACACACTGGAGGGAAGGGATGTCATCCAGAAGGACACCATCCAGAGAGACCTTGACAGGGCCGAGAGAGATGGGCCCATTCTAACTGCATGAAGTTCAACAAGGCCAAGTGCAAGGTCCTGCGTATGGGTTGACACAATCCAAAATTCAACTACAGTCTGGGTGGAGAATGGATTGAAAGCAGCCTTGAGGAGAAGGACTTAGGGGTGCTGATCGATGACAGGCTCTGCATGAGCCAGCAGTGTGTGCTAGTGGCTCAGAAGGCCAATTGTGTCCTGGGCTGCTGTTGCATCAAGAACAGCATGGCCAGCAGATCAAGAGAGATGATTCTGCCCCTCTATTCTCGTGAGACTCCATCTGCAGTACAGCATCCAGCTTGGGATCCTCAGTACAGGAAAGATGTAGAGCTGGTGGAGTGAGTCCAGAGAATGGGCCATGAAGATGATCAAGAGACTAGAGCACCTCTCCTATGAAGACAGGCTGAAGACCTAATTGAGGCATTGTAGCAATACTTAAAGGGGTCCTACAGGAAAGTGGGAGAGACATTTCCCCAGAGATTGTAGGATAAGGGACAATGGCTTTAAGGTGAAAGAGGGTAGGTTTAAGTTAGACATTAGGAAGACATTCTTTATTATGAAGGTTGTCACGCACTGGATCAGGTTTCCCAGAGAGGCTGTGGAAGCCACATTCCTGAAGGTATTTAAGGCCAGGTTAGATGGGGCTTTGAGCAACCTGGTCAAAGTGACAGTGTCCCTGCCCTTGGCAAGGGGGTTGGAACTAAATGATCTTTGAGGTCCCTTCCAACCCAAAGTATTCCATGATTCTATGGTTAGACATCCTTATAAAAAAGGACTGTATAAATATGAAAGATTAAAGATATTTGAAAAATGCTTCTTCATGCCCATAAGTCCATGTGCTATAATTCCATAAGTAAGTGGAAGGAAAGCTAGTAGATGAGCAATAAGTATATTTTTATTAATATTTAAACCTATTTCTTATGTTAATACATTAATCATAAATTAATAGGAAAAATATATAAATTTTACTTGACTCTTGGGATGGTAAAACTAAGATTTTCACATCTTTCAACATTAAAGTTTATTAATATAGCAGGTGATTTCAGTGTACTTGGGAAATGTGCTTAAACTCTGTGTCTCTGGGGTGCTTTGCTATTAATTCATATGTACCTTAGAGGTGAGAATGCTGCAATGTCTGATCATTTCATAAATATAAAACAACAAATTTGCTCTGAGGCACAGAGCTAAGAAACAGGAAAAAGTTTTTCACTTAACATCACAAAGAAAGCCTGTCATCAAAGCTACATATAGAATTGGCATCTGTCTTCTGGTGAAATACAATTATCTCGGGTTTGATCTATACTCTTAGAAATTGCTCCTTCCTATGGAAATGGCTAATTTTGCTACTGAGAAAATCTTTTGGTCATTGGTTTGGGTTTTTGTGTGTGTTGGGGAAGGGGGTTGTTGTGTTTCTATAACTGGTAAGCCATGACCATTTGTCATAGAATAGAATCATAAAATGTTTTGGGTTTGAAGGGAACTCAAAGATCATCTAGTTCCAGCCTCCTGCCATGGGCAGCGTTACCCTTCACTAGACCAGAATGCCTGAAGCCCCATCAACCTGGCCTTGAACAATGTCAGGGAGTGAGCAGCTACAGCTTTGCTGGGCAACCTGTGCTGGTGCCTCACTGCCCTCACAGGGAAGAATTTCTTCCTAATACCTAATCTAAACCTACACATTTAAACCTGCTACCCCTTGTCCTGTCACTACACCCCCTGATAAACAGTTCTCTATCTTTCCCGTAGGCCCCTTTAAGTACTGGAAGGCTGCTCTAAGGTCTCCCTTTGGAGCTGAACAAGCCCAACTCTCACAGTCTGTCTTCATAGGAGAGGTGCTGCAGTCCTTGAGTCATCTTTGTGGCCATCCTCTGGACTCATTCCAACAGCTCAATATCTTTCTTGTACTAGGGACCACAGAGCAGAATCACCTCCCTTGATCTGCTGGTCATGCTGGTTTTGATGCAGCCCAGGATACAGTTGGCTTTCTGGACTGCATATGCACCTTGCAAGTTCATGTTGAGCATTTCATCAATCAGCACCTCCAAGTCCTTCTCCTCAAGGCTGCTTTCAATCCCTTCTCCATCCAGCCTGCAGTTGTGCTGATCATCATGTGATTTGTATAGGTTCATTTCTCAAGCCTGTTAAGTTCCCTGTGGATGTCATCCCTTCCCTCCAGTGTGTTA
Source organism: Gallinula chloropus (assembly GCF_964237585.1). Taxonomy (NCBI): domain Eukaryota; kingdom Metazoa; phylum Chordata; class Aves; order Gruiformes; family Rallidae; genus Gallinula; species Gallinula chloropus. Next base: position 14,680,127 of record NC_140087.1, on the reverse strand, counting down.
ACTGCATCATACAGCTTGATATTGTTGGCAAATTTGCCCAGCAAATTTGATACCACTGTCCATGTCTCCGAAAGAGATGTTACACGGTGCTGTTTCCCCGAGGAAAGCCACTCATTACTGATCTCTACGTGGACATTGAGGTGTTGACCACAACAATTTGAGTGTGATCATCCAGCCAATTCCTTATTCATGAAATGAATCCATGTCTCTACAATTTAGAGATAAGGATGCTATGTGGGACAGTGTCAAATGCTTGGCACATCCCCAGGTAGATGATATCTGTCACTCTATCCTTATCCACCAACACTGTAACCCTGTCCCAGAATGCCATCTTATTTGTTACACATAATTTTCCCTTAGTGAAGCCCTGTTGGCTGTCACCAGTCACCTCCTTATTTTCCGTGTGCCTTTGCACAGTCTCCAGGAGGATCTGTTCCATTATCATGCTGGGCACAGAGGTGACACTGACTGATCTATAGTTCCCTGATTCTTCCTTTTTACCCTGCTTCTCAAATATGATCGACAGTGGCTTAGTCACTTCATCTGTTAGTTTCATGGATGCATCTCATCAGGTCCCATAGTCCATTTACTTTGAGAGGATTTTGAAAGTGGATCCAGGAACTTGGAACTGACAGAACCCCTCTTCTTTTTCCACTGGTCACTTGGAGACTTTTGAAACAACAGATAGGAAGAATGAACCAAGCTATGTTGACCCTTTTCTCTGTTGCTTCCCTGCCATCCCAATTTGAGAGGATTAATGGAGTTAAGGAGAAGAGCTGGTTGTGAGTTTTAGAAGAAAAAGATTTATGTGGGGCTAAACTGAGTTCTTCTATACCCAGTGGCCCTGAGCTGCTTATTCCTTTTCTATGGTATGTTATAACCATGGCTGTCAGTCTTTATTACTAAGTCCTGACTATGCTACAGATAGCTGGAAGGTGTTTCAGGCCCTGTGACACATGAGGCTATAAGAAGTAGTTTTTCCATGGTTCCTCATAGTATAAATACCTATTCTACATTTATGTGTAAATGAAATACCTTCCATCTTGTTTCTGTCATGTCTACGACTCCGGTATGCATGACACTTGGAAAGGGAACTCCACATAATGTATCATAAGTTACCCCCTAGCAATGACTGTCTCTTCCAAAGGCCTGGACTAAATTTTGACTCGTAAAAACAAAGGAGATGCTTGATTATAATAACTGATGGACAGAGATAACAGAAAAATATAATAAATTAAAATTTCAAATATGATTTAACTAACCTTGTTTTGTGGCAGAATATTTAGTTTGTGATTCTTGATGAGGCTAAGCTACAACATTAGTACAGAGAAATGTCAGTACACAAAGACTTAAAGGGTTCTACCCATCACCAGTAGTATAAATAGTGTTAGCCAGCATTCTTATGGAAATTTCAGATATGCACACCCTGGAGTGAGACTGTAACTACATTTTATGTACCTGTACCCATGCTAGCTTCTGGATAGATCAGTGTGGTGTAACCACAATGTGAATGGTCTCATGTTGAACCCATCCCCCTGCAAAACAATAAAAACCAAGACATCCCCATTCTATGTTTGGTGCTTTGTTCTTCCACTACTAAAAACAGAACATAAATTTGTTGCTTTTTTCAATGTAAACTAGTCACATACAGCTTCAACACCTAGCTATTAAAAAAATACCTTTCCTGTTACATGTGCCTTTCTCCTTCCAATAAATACTTCAGTACTAGAAGTATTTATTTGTCTTAATTTTGTACTTGGTTAAGAATATAATGGTGTATTCCTAACTACCTTTCTCTTTTACCCCAGCCAAGTACACAGATTATGAAATAATGTTGCAAGATGAGTAGAATAATATGGTTTTTTTTCATAACAACAGAAAAATGTGATAGGAACAAAATATGCTATCAGTGGTGTGGGAGTGTTCAGAATGGAATTTTCTGTCCAGAATATCAAAAGTAACAACTATATCGCATGAGCACCAACTTTCAAAATAATTTGTAGTGATTTCTTTTGAAAAAATGCACCTCAAATTATGAAAAAAAAAAAGGTTACTGGGTCAACATTTTCTTAATGAAAGAGTTAGAAGAATGCTGCTGTGCCTTTTTGTTACTTAGGGTCCAATTCTACAATTCTACAGGTCCCAATATGTTCCAACTCTTGCATTTGATAGAATGAGTAAAACAGGCCAAAAGTAACCAGGTAGGAGAGTCTACTAAATAATAATTTAATAGGAAGATTTTTAAACACCAGCCAGATCAGCAGGATTTCAACATGCTGATCTGTATGCCATGAAGTCTGAATATGTAAAGCTTATGTCTTCATAATTTATGATTAAAATATATAGTTATGTGCATAAATCTTTATACTGAGATTTCATAGCAGAGAAATTCTCTGTGTATAACTTCTGTAATATTTCTGAGACTTTGTTATCTTAGTTTTATACGGTTGCTTCAGACAATAGAATTTTCATTTTAGTCTAAAATTTTCATAAACAGGTAACTGCAAATAGAAATTTTTGTATGACTTGTGAAGATTGTTGATCATAGGAAGGCAATAGTGTCCCTATAACAGAAAGTCTTAAAAGTATTTTTCTGGGAGAAAGTCTCCTTCCTGCAAACAGCAGCTAGGGCAGCAACAGCTAATAAAGTACAGATTATGTTCAGTAGGACCTCTAGTCCCAGTTTGTCATGGGAATAGGTCATCTGTTTATAGAGAAATTAAAGCAGTTGAAATGAGCAAAAGAGACGGATGAAAACGTCAGATATTTCTGCGCTGGACTTTGCCATTTGTTTGCACTAAATTGAAGATTATATACTACTCTTTTTCCTTGATATTTGGGCTGTAGTTTTACATATCACTATGTCTGTCCCCTCCTATTCTGCCCCTCATGCACAGACTAGTTAGACTTTTTTTAAAACTGCTTGTCTATTAAGTGAAAGTTGAGATATGAAGTCCACATTTCTTGAGATGGCAGAATTTTATTATCTTTTTTTTTTTTTGCTTTTGCTTTATAACTTTGCTTTTATTCATACTGTATTCATTTTGCAAATGCATTCATACACATTTTCTGGGAGTCTTAAAGCTTCAGTTTTCATTTTATTTTTATCTTCTTGACCAGTAAATACTCTTAAATGAAATACTTCTGATTTAAAAAAAATGTGAAAAAAACAGGACATGGCCTTTTAGCAAAACCTTAAGGAAGGACTTGATTCATTTTTCAGTCGTCATATGAGGGATAGTGAAAATTGCCAGCAAATGTCAAAAATCTTTACTTGTTGAAATTTTTCATTGCTGCAAGGAAGAGTTTTAACATACAGAGCGTAATCAGGATGCCTTGTCTATATTCTCTATTTTCTTTTCTTATATGCTACCTTTATCATCCATAGATCAGACAATGATACTTTTAGCCACTTCAGGTGCACCTGGGTGTATTTTCTGTTGCTGGGATTTTCAGTCTGGCTTGTATCAGAAAAAAAATCTAGAAGAAAATAAAAGCTTAGGAAAAAATATCGCTGCTATGCTTCTTTTGTTCCCTTAGTAAATACATAAATCAGTATCAACAGTGTTAAAAATGACTTTTTTTTTTTCAAATATCAGATTATTAAGTGTACTTTTTGAAAAAAGTGAACCAAACAATTAATTATGGTCATTGTAAATAATTTAGAAATAGAATGATCCTTACTTGTGAGATTACCATTTTCAAGACAATTTAATTAGGTATAATAAACACGGATGTTGCAGTAGAAGTACATTGATCCTTACTTGGAAGATTATAATTTTTAAGGTATGGTAGTAACAATTAGAAATATTGCAGTAGAAATACCAAAGGGCATGTAATCTGTCCAGTCCACAACTGTCTGTTTAAAATTTTGCTAATCACCAAAATAAGTTGTGCTGTTGAACTGAACCACTGTTAACTGCACGTTGTAATGCAATCCTCATAAACTTAACTAATTGTAGATAGGATTAGCCTGCGCTTTATGGTTTCTATCTATGAATATTGCAGTTAATTCATTTTTAAGTGCTTCAAATGGATTAGAACTGTATGTGTACAAATCTGGTCCCTAGAATATATAAATAATACATGAAGAATTGTTGGTTCTGACTATATTTTGTGGGAATCAGTTTAATTGTAAAGCAGCCTGTCAGATCAGAAGATGGCTTAAACTGGGTCCAAAGGTATTTCTCAGAATCTAATGTTATTTAAGTTGTTGTTAAATATTTATAGGCACTGTAACACTGAAAATATCCCCAAGATTATAGTATGCACTTACACTTACCCAGGCTCTTGTGGACTAATCACTTTCCTTCTTCCATCTGACTGAAGAAATGTGTTAACTACAGGGTTTTGCAGTGTTTCAGCATAATCAGGATGGTCTGCAAAGGGTGTAATTTAGAGAGGAGGAAAAGAGTTTGTTTTCATAGGAGAGAGTTCATTTTCCTTTCTTTCTGCTTCTCCTGTAGTTCTGTGTTAACACAGTTTAGCTCCTAGTATAGGCCATCATTCTTTTCCAAGCTTAGGTGATAAAAACACAAGTTCTTGCCACAAATACTTTGAGGACAGCTTTTCGCACCTTTTATTATAGAATAAAGGAAAAGCTCAGTGTTCTGTAATTAATCATCCTTTCTGTGGTTTAGGTCCATACTGGCACAGCAAACATTTGTTATTAGCTTTATTCTCATTATAAGTTCTAGATATGTAAGAAGAAATTGAAGAAATAAAGCATAAATTGAAAGAAGAAAAAAAAAGTTTTTCAAGAGTGTAAAGAGTATAAAATATCCTATCCATGCAATCCTTCAGCTCCTTCCCAGTGGATCACAATACACAAAATAGTCAAATGGATACCATGTCTCTAAAGGAGTATGAGGATTTCTTTTTCTTTCTAAGGTGCCAAGTTAATGAAAATGCATTTTATTACTCAGCCAAAGGAAACAATATAAAAATTATAACTAGTAAGTAGCATTATTATGACAGAAAGAACATGAGGAGGATTTCTTTGTAGAATTACATTCATATCACATGAAAGAGGGGATGCCATGCCTTTTCATTTTTTCCCTGGGATTTCTTAACCACTTTAATGAAGTCTTTTGTTCCTGTTTTCGAAGGAGGAGAAGAAAAATGATGGCTTTGTTCTCTTAAACATTGCACAAATTTTAACAGAGAGAGCACTTCTAACTGATGTGATTTGCTCTCTAACATTCAGGAAAAGAAAATATTTCTTAATTGTCATTATTCATTAATTAATGTAGGTTTTTTAACACTAGTTGAAAAGTCCTTACGCACTACATAAAGAAAAAGAGAGCAGATGACATTGAATGATATGACATTACCCTTGAAATATTGAAATGTTTAAATTCTGAAAAATTATCAGGTCATTTTAAAAATGATGAATTATAAGAAAGAAATAAATACATTAAAATATGAAAATCCTTATCCCTGTTGTCCAAACACAACTTAGCCTTATATTTCTTAATGCATTGGTATCTGGTACTGTTAATAAGTAAATGTGCGCTGGGAAGATATCTTAAGTCCCTTACACTCTATCAAATACAGACTTTCTGTGACTTGTTCCTGAAGCATAAATTGCTGTTTTCTCTTTTAATAAAGTAATGGTATATAGTGTTACATATCAGACCTTGGATTAGCTTTAGGTTAACAAGCTATGAAGTAACAGCCTATAGATTTATGTGTAGTAGACTAAATCTACTGCAGCATAATTAAAAACCTGATGGAAATTGAAAGATGAATATTAGTTGGTTGTACACATTAGTTGGAAATGAAGATATATGAGAGTATGAGACTGTGTGTGATATGACTTGTGCTGTCTGATTTACAGGCAATATCAGATGGATGAACTTCTGTGCATATATATTTAGATTTTTGTATACATGTGGGTTTGGGTATTTATGTGACCAGTGTGACCATGGTGAGATGTAAATGGCTTTTTGATAAATATTATGTTTGTAACATGTTATGAGGGTGACAGATCATTGGAATAGGTTACCCAGAGAGGATGTGGACTCTCCTTCTCTGGAGATATTCAAAACATGCCTGAACACTCTAGATGCACCTGCTCTAGCAGTGGGAAGGGACTAGGTTGATCTCTGGAGGTCCCTTCCAACCCCTACTATTCTGTGATTCTGCAGAGGATATAGTTTCTCCTGTGATATTATATTACATTTTGTTGTTATTAGTAATAGCTAACTTTCCTTAAAATATACCCCTTGCAATCTATGTTCCCTGCCATCTCTTTAGGTTCTCCATACAGAGACAAGATCACTATAGCAATTCTTCAGCTGCAAGAGGAGGGCAAGCTCCACATGATGAAAGAGAAATGGTGGAGAGGCAATGGCTGCCCAGAGGAGGAAAGTAAAGAGGCCAGCGCTTTAGGAGTTCAAAATATTGGAGGAATCTTCATTGTGCTGGCAGCAGGATTGGTGCTTTCTGTCTTTGTGGCAGTGGGGGAGTTTTTGTACAAATCAAAAAAAAATGCCCAGTTGGAAAAGGTAAATATTGTATTTTCCTACTTTACTTTCTATTTATGATCTATTTAGATAATACTTAAAGCATTTGGTAGCAAAATGTAGGCGTTGCATACTGATTGTTTATTGTATAGTACATGTTTAACAAAGGATCACAGCAAAGTACCCAAAGTTTTACATTTACAGCTTTTAATTTGTCTTCAATGTGTTTAATTGTAGCCAGATTTCAGGACAAGTGACTATTTCTCCTCTTATTCAAGCCTGAAAAAAGACAGCTTTTTACTCCTGGAAGTTCACTGCAGTTAATTTTATGGATGAAGAAGAAATCGCAAACTGTAATGGGAAACAAATTATTCTTCTACAGATAATTCTGATTTTCCAAAGACAAACTGTCTGTAGCTCAAAGTCAAAATCTAGATATGTCTCTATAGAAATGTTCTTTACAGACATTTATACTTGCAAAGTTGTCCTGGTAGCATCTGGAAAAGATTAAATCAACATGATTTTTTTTGGTGGATTTACTACTGGTAGACATCCTGTAATTTCAAACTAGCTCAGTCTTGCAAATTCTAGTCTTAATTTGTTCTGTACTTGTAATTTGTACAACCACTGCAATTGTGCCAACATGAGTAATAACTTGTAAAATTCTTAGTTGGAATTAACATTTTTGCATAATAAACAAATAATTCATTCCTATAAATACGTACCCATGTTTAAACCTAAATTCAAACTGCATATTTTATTACTATGGAAAATTCTGAATTTTAAAAATTGAAACTCTTGGATTTTACTAGGTCTTCATCTTTTTTTTTTCTTTTCCTTTTGAGGAGCTTGTGACCTATGGTGTCTTCTATATTTTTAGTTAGAAACTTAATTTAATAAAATCAGTAGTAAATCCAGCAGCTATATTTATACTGGTATTTTTCTAGGTGCTACTGGTGAACTTTTGTAACTTGAATTATTACTCAGAAAAATTTACAATTTGTTTTCACTTCATCTGAGTCAACCTTTTGGTTTGCAAGTGTCCTGTTAATATATATATTGTTAAAGAACTTTTTTTTTTCTGATACACACAAAGGCACTGTGTGGTTACAAGATTCTAAGCATACTTTGAACATGGGTACAGTTTATTAAATTGTTAAAGGACAATTTAGATCCTCATCTGTATGATACGACAGACTAATTCCTTTCTGTTGACATACTATTGGAATGTTATGTTTCTGAAATTATTTGTGAGGAAAAAGATACCAGTTACTGAAATAACTCATCTAAGACTCAGTAATTTTTATTCATTCCTAAGGTGGATATGGATTTCATATGAACATCAGTATAATTTGGTTTAGCTTTTCTGGATTTTTAACAAGCACTCAGAAAATAAGACTGTTTTGATAATAATCTTGTAATACTAGTTCAGTATTTTGCAGGGTGTGAATGCGTATCTTTTACAACAGTAACAACATCTTGGACTGTGTGTGAGGAAGCAAACAGAAACTTTTAAATTAAGGATTTGTTTCTCTAAAACCAGTGGGTTTGTTTGCTGGTTTTATTGTTTATTTGCTTCTTTTTCATTTTTGTTGTTAATGATGGATAAAGATAATGGTGACTACAAGTATCTGACCTTTTAACCAGTACTTGTACCAGAAAGGCCTCATCATATCAAGTACCAAGACATTTTAAAAAGTCAGGACTGAATCTGAAGCACTTGAGAAAGAGTTAGGTCTCAGTCCTCTCTTTCCTCCTTGTCACCAATATCTTCCCTTCCCTCACTTCCTCACAATGCTCACATAAACCTGATGTCAGGAGACCACTAAAATTTCTGTAGAACTTTACTTATGGAATTAAATTAATAGAAGAATGATGCCAGCATCCCTATCCATGGCCTACCCCAGCATCTGCTTTTCTACTTTTCTCCCAGCACTCACAGACCTTCAATGAACATCTTCTGTTTCCTCCAAATATAACAGATTGCCTTTGCCTAGGAGAGGGAGTAGAATCGTCCAAAGGAGAGATAAGCAGTAGTGCCATCTGTCCTCAGCCTCTACATCTCCTCACTGGGTTGAGTAAACCATGCAAGTAGTGTTGCCTTGACTGTCCCACAGGGAGAGAGAAGGCACCTGCTTTTGGTAACAAGGTCATATTAACACCTAGAGAAACAAAAAAATCAGGTAATCTCATTGCTGAATACATGGAGTATCCTGAAATATAAATGGGCATATAAACATGTGTGTCTGCTTTTTAATGTATAGAAAATACGCAGTTGCACTTCCTGTGGGAAGGCAATACTGATTTATAGTGTGTAATCTAGATATGTTTTCTTAACATTTTCAATGTCACCCTCCCTCCTGGAGCGCACACATAAACAGAGACATTGCCTGGTCTAAACTCAGTTGGAGGAATGAAATCTTGAAGTGTTGAGTTCAGAAAAACAGTAGACAAAATTGTGTTATTTGCTAAAAACACATTGCGTCTTGTAACCAAAGTGGTCTGTACATCCAGAATCCTCATGTGACACTATCTGTGGCCTTTCTGGGAAACAGATGAATGCATCCTGCTGCAACACTTTCTAGACACAGAGAAATCCCTGTTTTATTGACACCTTTCAGAAGCAAAGATGTTATCACACTTAGACTGTCATTCACTGACACTTGCTATGGCTAGTTTGTTTGAAAAATGAGTGTCCTAATTTTTAAGTATTTTCTAGAAGAACCAGATCTGATGGATGTGAAAAGAATAATATATGGACTCATTTATAGCCATTCAAACCTGATTGAGCCATCAGCAGGTCAGAACTATGTCAGCTTGTGAAAAAATAGCAGATGGACGTTTTATTAATTTTGAACTGTTAAGTACCTCAAAAAACTGTGAAATGAGGCATATGTCAGTGTACCTTAACTGTTTGTTTCGCTAGAGGATATTTGGTTGTAGGCTTCCTATAATACAAAATACCAGAATAAATCTTAGCATATACTGGAACAATGACAGCAAAAAAGTATTTCTGGAGTCATACGATCAAATTATAACCTAAATGTTAGTTAAATTAACCTCTCAAATATTTATTTATAATTGATTATAAAAACAACAAATAAATTTACATTTGTTTATATTTTACATACATTTCCCAAAGAAAATAAAACTAATTGAGCTTCTGTGGTAAATAATTCACTGTTTAGTTGCACAATTGAGTTTGAGAAAGATCTGTCTGGATATTTAATCTCACGAGGTACAATGAATTAGCATTTAGTAGGACTGGACCCAAAGTAGACATCAGCAGCTGTGAATATAAATATATATGTGTGTTACATAGAAAATACTGTTTTACTTACAATTGCAGATTCTATCGAACAAGAAATTCTGAATGTTGAACTCTGAGCTGTATATGACACTATGTCTTTGCAGATGGCACAAATTTAACTGGTTGACTCTTTCTACAAATAAATTGTTAACAAACATTTCAAACATTTTCTGCAAAATGCACAAACCATATTTTAGTTTTGATAATGTAAGGGTAACAGGACCAGAAGTTTCTGATCTTACTGGCTCAAAAATTCGTGTACCTTTACTGAGCTGCAGTGACTTTGGGTTATGGTAGTATTTGATCTTGAACTTATTATAAATTGTGTTATTGCTATGATTGACCATAATTCTGATTTTGCTGTCTACCTCAAACACACATTTGAGTAATGTGATAACCTGGATTGTATTTTAACATAAACAACTCCTCTAGTCCTACTTAGTATATAATCTCGCAGGATTTTTTCAGTGAGTGTATTGGGAACGGCAAAGCATTGTCCTTGTCTGTGCCGGAATTTCGACATTCCACTTGACACATTGAGAAGGGGCAGGAGGACATGGCAGGTCAGTCTGTCCTAGCTGCATTCCTGCAGAGTAACCACAAGATGGTGCCTTCTAATTTCTCAGAGGGAAATTTTATTGTTACATTTTAATAGAATTTATGTCACAATGCTCACCTATTTTTTTATTTGCAGCCTTTCTAAAAATGGTGAACACTTGTATTATTTTGTATTGTTTATAATACAAACATCTAATTATGTCATCTTCTTGAAAACATGTTACAAAGCAGACCGTTTTTATCTAGCCAATCTTGACAATAAATGCTCAGTCATTTGCATTTTATAATTGCTTTTGCTGGTGAATGACCTGCTCCCTTATTTTAACAGGAACTCAGAGGGCAGTGAATAAGCAATGTTAGATACAGAAGACATTTAAAACAATTACTAGGTTCTTTTTATTTTATTGATGTGCTTCAATGTGCTACAGGTTTATGTCGATTTCATGTATTTAATTTTGTATAGCTCTTATTATTATAATAAGGGCCAGGGAAAACATTGACCTTGAAGACCATTAATATTTAACATCATATATTGATAATCTCAGTTTGAGGATTTATTGTCATTTCCTTCTTTTGTTTTGGGTTTTCTGGTTCTTTTCTTTTTTGTTTTTTTTTAGAAGTCTTCTCTGAGGTGACTTCCATTTTAATACCACATTCACCCAGTGATTTCATATTAACATAGGTGTTAGGTATGCAGCAGAAACTATATGTGCACTGCTGAAAACTTTAGGATCAAATTCATAATACTGCTGAAGGCAGCACCAAGAATGTATAGGACATTGCTTGTTATCACCCTTGTAAATTGTTGCCTTTTTACCAACCCTGGTCAGGGTTTCTTTGGAGAAGGCGGCTTTGGTTTGAGAAGTTATCCTGAAACCTGGATTTATTAATCCAGTGGACTCACACCCTTCCCAAGAGGCAAGAAGGGGCCATGGGGTGCTAGACTGAAAAAGCTGTTGACATCACGTGCTGACTGTGCTTCTCTCATTTAATTGGTCTTGATTTGTGTACAAGAAGCTAGCGTAAACACTAACATGAGTTTATTTGCCAAAGTCCTTCTATAATCTGTTTGCACCAGGGTAAATTTAATTCATTATGCCTTAGAATGCTTTTTTTTTTTTTAGAATTGAGCTGAGCAAAGTACATACACGTAACTTGTCCTATGTGGAATAGTCTTAAAGGAAGGGTTAATCATTACTGAAATATTGTAGAAGCTTCTGTATCAGCAGGATATGTAGAAAGTCAGTATTTCAATCTTTGTTTTAATTGATATTTTAACACTGAAAAGCAAAATCACCACAATAGTTTCATATGAAAAATTCATATATTTTTAGTCTCCTTTCTTACTTTGCCAGAGTATTTCATGGTTTGGGCCTGGTTTTTGGTTGGGTTTTTAACAAAATGTTACTGTATTAGTTTTAATTAAAGTCTTTTTCATTACTTTCTGTAAAGATGGAGTTATATCAGTGTTATTGGAGTTCAGAGAATATTCCTAATAGATTTATATCAAAGCTTTTGATATTTGGGACAGTAATTTATGATAGTTTTGGAACAACTCAAAAGTAAATTCCAGCCTAGTGATTTTTTTTTTTTTATCCTTTCCAAGGGGAGGCAGGTTCAAAAGATTTTAAAGTTGAAAAGCCTGTTCCTCAGGCTACAGTAAACAAAGAAATGTGGGCATTCTTGGTAAATCAAAGTATAAGCTTTGGGATTTATATTCCAAGTAACTTTTATAGAGCATACAGTCAGTGATGTAGTCAGTATTTTCAGGTCACATTTTTTAATGTGAGTAACCTCAGAATTTTTAATATTGTCTGGAAAAAAGAAGCAGCAGCTGTGAAAGCTCATAAAAGGAGATTTTTTTTTTTTTTCCCAAATTCTAGTGAATGGCATTTTGCAGATATGCAGTCAAAAAACTGGGAACTTGTAACATCCTTGAACACTGTATGCGTATGTATAGACTTGTGTGGCTAATTTGTGTGCTTGTGAATGTACAGATTACTTGAAGTTGAGGTACTAATTATTGTTAAATGCTTTATTGGAAATCACATAAGTACATATTAAAAGATTAAAAACCTGCTACAAAAACCAACAGACAAGAAGCCCACAACCCAAACCCACCTTACACAGAAAAATGAAAAGGAAAAAAATAGAAAAAGCAGAGAAAACCAATTTGACCAACTGGCATTTTAGAAGTCATTTGCAAACTATAAGACATTAAAAACAAGACCTCTTTTGATTTTTGATTGCAGCTCAACCGATATCTATTTGGTAATATACCTTGCCTCTGAGTTATTTTTAATATGTCAATTTGTATCATCCAAGAAGCAAAGAATGGAAACATTAGAAATGTGTGTGAAGCTGACTATTGCACAAGTATAAATTTAGGCATATGATTTCTGGAAGCTCAGTATTGCTCCACGGGTACTCACTCAAATCAGTAGAAAGAAGACACATTCATATGGTATAATTATTGGGTCCTCTGTAAAAAATATCTTCTTCATTCTCAAGGAAAAAAAGTCAGACTATAGAAGAATCAAGTATATAATATTTTTTCATTGTCTTCCCCTAAATACTACTTTAACATGCCATGTCTATATGTATTTTCATATATGAATATTAATTCTTGTGTTTTTAATTACTTGGCTATAGCCAAATTTAGTACCAACCACAGTTTAGTTCATCTGATTTAGATTACTTTGACAGCAAACTAGCAAAAAGCACTTCCAGCTGCCTTTTAGATAGAGAAAATCTCCTAGAGTGCCAGATGAAACCATGTAATTATAGAGAAATGCATGCTAGCTATTTTGGTATTATGTAGTGGAACATGAATATAATAGTTAGTGTTTTCAAAACAGTTGACATTAAATTAATACACTAGTCTCTCTCTGTTCAATATGATTTGAGGCCATGCCAAATTTTATATTAAATTTATGCTATGACACTGAACCATAAAACTAGTACAAATTTTTACAGTGAATAATGTACACTGTTTTTTAGCTCAGCAAAATATTAAAACAGCTGTTTAGATGCAGCTAAATTCAGGTAAGAGAGATTGTATTTATTTTCTAAAATGTCTCTGTAAGATGGGCTATTTACTTTCATATTAAACTATATAGTGTTATATACAGTATTTTAATCCAGATAGATAGCTACATAGCCTAAAGGATTAATTGCATATCATCATCACTTCCTTTCACCATGCCTGAATATCAACAAACCGGACCTTCCTCAGGTGAACAGAGAATTAATTTAGACCTAGGATGGAAACCGACTTAACAGGTGAATGATCTTTCACACCCAGTGGCTGAGAGCGCAAGATCCCAGGTGACTAATTTCAGTACAGTCAAGATTGTCTCTGCTGAAAGGAAGAGAAATACCCTGCACAGCTGTCATCACAACACACAGAACCACTGGGTATCGTTCTAAATTGGATAGGCAGTACCCTGTATTCAGTTATTTATTTGCTCAGTGGCAACTACATGGCTGAAGTACTTACTAAACACCTGGCAGTCTTTTGTAGCCATTGTCCAGGGACACTCTACTGCAGTAATATTTTCTGAAAGACGAGTTAGACTGGTGTGGCAAGCCTCACGCCAGTACTGACAAACAGTACTTATCACCATAGATCCAATTTGAAAACCCAGCCCCAAACGTGGGAACTTGGTGAAATCTGAAACTTTAAACCTCTTTCACAAGAGGTGGAACTGAATAATAAACGTAGATAATGTCTTACGAACGCTTCCCTTTACTTGTCCAACATTGCAAATATCTGTCTGCGATTAAGCTGCCACCATACCCCTGTTTCAGCCAGGTACTGGAGGCACAAAATGACTGCACCATCCTGATCTGACAAGAGTAGGACTGTGCATCATTTGCCTGCCAATAACACCACAGCCCAAATAATTTCATTATCTCCTCAGTGGCCTCATATACATGTTGAAAGGAGAGATGACAGGATGAAACCTTGTGGAATCCCGCATGAGAGAGAGCCCTCGGGGCTGATGAGCAATTGCCCTATGCCATCCTCCAGGATTTCTCTGAGAGGAAAGAGTGGAACCACACAAGTGCAATCCCATCTGCCCCAGCCTAGGTCCACAGGTGAGTCAGAGAAACATCATGGTCAGTGCTATGGCCAGAAAGGCTGCTGGCAGAACTAAACAAAGCCACCTTTGAAAAAGCTTTCTGCACTGAGTTCCCCATTAGCCACAGGAGCTAATGCAGCTGTCAGGCTGCACTCAGGATGGAAAACAGGTTAAATAGTCTCCCTCATCCACCAGAGTGCATTTTGTTTCGTCAGGAGATAAATGTCAGAATTTGAGAGTAGCTGAATTTTTTGTTTGGTCACCAACTGATAATTTTTTAAAAGAGATTATTTAAGGCAAGCTGGAATCTTATTGTCCCCCTGGGAAACACAAAAAATCTATGTTAGAAGTGGCTGGCAGTGAGGTCCTCTATATTATCTAAGTTCATCTCTTAACTCTGTAACTCAGTGAGCACTTCAGCCCGCAAAAAGTTTATTTCAGTGTTCTTTTGTTACAGGATGGGTCAGGGCCATTAGATTCTTGTTGATCCTCTTCATAAAATAGCAAGAATGGTCCTTGAGACAATCAGCATTCAATTCATAGCTACTGAACTGTTCTTGGCTTTGCAGATACAGTGGTGGAAGCAAAACTTAATTTCTGGAATTAAAAGTTTAATTTTGTTTGTTATTATTGTCTGTATTTAAGTAGGTCATGAAATCTCCCATACATTTTGTCCTGAAAATAACTTCCTAAAATGGCTTCCAGAATTCTACTTCTACTAAAAAACAAATAACTGTTAGATTTGAAATATTTTCAGCTAATTTATGTGAACTTAATCTGCAGTGTACTTGTGCATTATATTTTCCATGGTTTGGAAATGTACTACATCAGAAAAGTCTGTGGCAAAGTAATTTTAATGTAACCATATTATGTATATATATTTTTATATATATGTATATACATATGTATGTGTACAACCTTCAGTCAAGAATCTTGTCTGAGACTAGGTATGCAACTAAGAAACCTAAAAAATCTGATCATTACAAGTATACTTGAACATCTTTTGAAGTGGTAATGCTCCAACTACAATGTAATATAATTTCTCCTTTTTGAGATTATTTCCCATTAACTGTTCATCTCTTTGTGATCCTAAATTAACATTTTTCTAGGATTTGTGTTTCTGTCTAGGGGGTTTGAGACTGACAGGTTTTCCATATACACATTCAAAATTCCTGGAGGAGTGGCATATGGAGGCAGAAACTGATTAGGAGGGAGGGTCATAGCACTATGCATTCATTCCCAGCTAACTACAAGAAGATGAAAACAAGTTTGAATGATATATCCTACTAGATGCTGGAACACTGACCCATAGCATAACAAGATAATGCAGGATTAACACTGTTACTGTTTTAAGGAAATTAAATGTCTTCAAATAATATCTGACACACAAGACTGGACACAATGAACTTCTCAGTAAGTCTTACAGTTTTTTATTGAATGTTGACAGACAACTTTATTCTGACTTCATCAGAGAGAAGAAAAATACAAAATAGGAAGTGAAGATTTTTATACACATGCAGTATATTTCACTTGATTCAGAATCTTATGTGGTGCAGGCATGTTATTCCCATTTTCCTGTTGCTCTTTTTAGGCTGCTACAAGTAAAATCCATGGCGATAGTCTCATAATTCTGTCTAACAAGTGATAATAAGATTTCTAATTACATTTCTAAATTCCTATATAAAAATATAATGAAAACACTTCAAATATTGTCTGGCTTTCTTATTCATACACACATGTAAAGATATATTATTTTTCCTCAGGCAATAAAATCATACTCAAGCTGTCTAAATAGATTGTAAACAGTGGTAGCATTTCACAAAATTATCATCTTAATTCTACATGGTTTGTGAGCTTTCAGCTGTGGCAAGCAATGGAGGTATCAGTTCTTTACTCTTCCTAAGAAGATGTGTGTTTTCAAATTGTCTTTGTGCTGAAAGGCTAAGAACTACAGTTCTGATTAAAATTTTCTTTTGCACACTTGAACTCCCCCTTAGAATTGCAGCTCTTTTCTAATGTTTTATAGTGATTGTTTTGCTGCAACAAAACAGTTGCACTTGAATGCACTAGGGTTTACAGAACTGTATGCCTTCCTTCAACTCTTCTACTATTTGATTAGATCTAAGATGTCTTGGAGGCAACATTTACTCTCTCGTAGCATTTAAGAAGACAACTTACGATTTTGTAAGGGTTGGTGAAAATCAATAATAACTGATGTTCTTGTAACATGCCTGCAGTGTGGAAGGTAAGTGGGGGCAAAAGTTATTTTCTTTGAATAAAGCAGAATGTCTTGTAATATATATTAAAAGTGCTTAATTTCAAGATGAACAACAGTTTTGAAATATAGCCTTTAATTTCTGTAAACATTTCACTGTTTTTCCTTAACAATATGAATGGTGAATTGAAATCAGGATCAAGACTTTGGATTATCTGTCACAAGTATTCTAGAGCTACTGCTTTTTTCCATGGTTTAGTATTCCAAAAGTTGTAGCTTAACAGTAGAAAAACACAATGTTTAATTCTACAGAAAATGGAGGCTGTACACAGATTGGAACTGAAACAAGAATAGGAAAGAATTTCTATTAAAAAAAAAAAAGCCAAACATAAAGCATTCCTCTGTAAACCCTTTTTGAGCATGTTTCCCAATGTGTGTAAAGAGTCTTGCTTATATTGCTCTGATGGAACACAAAGAAGAATAAGGAGGCAGGTCACGAACTTTTGCATAGCCTTGAGTTCATCTTTCTTAAAACACATGAATGAGTGAAATATGAAAGGGAAAAAAGAATTTTTCTTTTAAAATGTAGTATTTCTCTTGTTCTGTGATCAATTACCAAAACGATAGTACTGACTGGGCGCTAATGCTACTTACTGTTTTCAAACATTTGATATTTAAAAATATATAGCATACATTAAAAAATTAGTAAATTAATTTAATGATATTTTAAAACAATATATGCAGATAAGTTCCCATGAACCTAATTTATAAAAAATTAATTTGAAAACACAGAATGGAACAATTTTCTAGGTAAAATAACTACCTTAAAAATGTGTTAAAGGCCTTTTCAAGGCTGTCTGTCTTGCCAACATTTCTCATTTAATTAATTTACAAATACAGGTAAAATTCCCAGATAAAATATGTTGGCAAGTTTCTTCAGATCTCATTTGCAGGGTATTTCAGAATGTTTGCATCAAGTGCATTTATCTTCTTACCTCTTGGCATTTGAATTTACCCTGTTCCTACTGATAGAACCTAGAAGTTTTTACCTTTTGGTGAATGTTTGCAGATCTTTGCTGGATTGGTACATTTTGAAAAGGATTCACTCTTTTTTCGGCACTCTCATTAGATGTCTTGACAAAAAAAAAAAAAAAGAAAAAAGAAAAAAGTCAAGGTAGACAATTTTTGAAGTGTTATGTGCTAATGCACCATTTTTAAATTTGGAATATTTTGTTCATCAGAGTGTTTCAGTTAGGCCTTTGATTCCAGAGGTGATAGCGATATACTGTTTGGTACTATTGTAATACTGAGATTTGCAGCATTTACTTCTTCATGGATTCCCTGTGAAATTCATGGATTATGATAGGTTCCCCACATAGTGAAAAAGCCTGTATCTGCAAACCTTAACATTTTAGCCTGTAAATCATTAGGAAATATCTTGCCCTTTCAAAAGATTTCAGGGCTAATTTCACATTCATAAACCTAACTGCAGTTCTGATGTAAAGCAACAGTACTTTTTTTAAAAAAAGATAAAATTTAAGAGCATGGAATACTTTCTTTTAAAGTACAGCTGGGTAAGAGGGGGGTAATGTTTCCTGCTTTGTACACAATGCAAACCAAAGATATCTTATGCATGAAATTCTGATGTATTACAATTCAGACCCTTCAATTAGAAATATTAGCCACCTCATTCACACAATGAAAGCCTTAAGTTCAGTCCTGGATGTCAACCCAGTGCACTGGAACAGGGAATGGTAATGAGTATACATTGCAGAAGTGACTCCATAGCCAGCCAGAAATGATGAGTTTTTTCCTGCACTTTGGCCTCTGAAGGACTTGTGCTTGATTATGCACCAGAGAGATACACCTTCCTCTCTTTTGGACTCACAATTTAAACTTTTCTTAGTTGCAGGTGGCTAAGCCCTTTCTATCATAGTTTCAGTAGGTGTCATGTCTCTGTTTCAAACTTAACAGGAGAAAGGAATGGTTGAAAGGAAGAGTATCCCAGCCAGAGTAAAATTATCCTTTCCTTCCCACCTGCTTAATCCCTAATTCATGCAAAGGGTTAGAGAATTGGGTATATGTTCAGGATTTGGGGGATTCAAGTTCTGTCCTAAACCATGACCAAGACAGCTCATGTTTGCACTCTTTTGCACTAAACAGAATTTTACATAAATATACTGAAGTTGGCACTTAAAGAGGAACCACCACTGAAGCCTTTTCCTCTGCTGTGTGCTATAGTCCCTAATCTACAGAACAGCCCATGTTCTCAGTCTCTCTTTTTCTTCTGCTCTGCCACTGCTAACTGCTTCCATTCAAAGTGAAACAGGATCAGTAGGTGGAAACTGCATCTTTTTAGCTTGAAATGGTCTAATGCCGGCAGGTTACTTCCTTTTCCTGAGACACTGAGTTTAAACCTCCTCAAGCAGAAGGCACTGTTTAACTGACACTCCCAAATGTGTCTCACATTCATTTCTAATGCTCTGGCTGGTGAATATGTCCACAGAAGAAAGTTGAAATACCTGCTACATGTCCTTTAGCAGATGCCACTTGTTAAGTCTTAACTTTGAGAACACACCTACTGAACTAGTGACGTTACACATGGAGAACTTGTGTGTGAATTCTGGTGGAATCCAGGACTAAATCAATGACCAATGTGTTTAGCAGAAATTTTCCAGGCTGCAGCTAAATGGCAAACCTATAAAATCAAACACATAAAACGGAATGCCTTACTGCTCAGAGTACTTTCAGCCCTTGGAGATGGGAAGCAGATTTTGATAAACAAAGTTTCAATTTAGACTCCCAAAGAACTACATAGGGTAAAGTGCTTAAATATTTTCTGGATCTAACCTCCAAACTCCAGGTTTGTATGACTAATGGAGATGAAACACTTTATAAATGAAACTGAATTCATGATTCAGGAGATAAATTAGACAATTATATATTGATTGATGATCTACCAATACTCAAACAATGATCAAGAGATATTTACAGTCATTTCAGGTGCACTTCTCCCCTCCACCCCCACCTTCCCCTTTTCTTCCCAGATCCTCTCCTTGGACTGATGATTAGTTTTTTAGAAAGAAAACTGAAAAGGGCTAGGTTGTTTCTCGGATTTACTTTTGGTGAGAAGCAGAGGTTTGTGTCAGGCTCTGGGATGTGTTTAGTTTATTTCTGCACTAGCTAGAAAACATTTAAGTTAAAATACATGATAAAAGTAGTTAACTTACAGACCCCCAAAATTGAGACTCTTCTTCCTTACTTCCATTCTTCATCCATACTCCAATTCTCACACTGAGAAAAAGCTAATTGATCAGCATGTTATCAGCAGTTGAGTTCAGACAGACTGCAGTAATTTTATTTAACTTTTTAAATTTCTTGCACTGAGAAATGGAAAAATGTTTTTGAAGTTCTAGCTTTTGACGAAAATGTGTGAATAAACCTTTTCTGATAATATGCTTTTCCTAAAGATTAATGAATTTGAATATTTTTTGCAAATATATACTCCATAAATGATAGTAGTGGAAGAAGTGTTTAGGTATGGGAGATATTAAAAATAATGGAGTATATATTTGTTTTCATTAATGGGTCTGTATTTGAACATTAATTTAGAAAAACATCCTACACTATAGGTTCTTGTTTTGATGAAAAATAGAAATTTTAAGCATGTAGAACTTAAATGTATTATTATGAGGTATGGGCAAAGAGATTTCACTGAATGCCTGATATACATATTGCATTCAGATGCTAACCTGTAAAGCTAAGCTATGTTAACAGAATGTCTGTTTGAGGTTTTTTATACTGTATGCATCCATAGTAAGTAGCTGCCAGACAAGTAATTGCAGAGACAAGGTGATTTTTCTACTGAGTCATCACAGCTTGATGTCATTTTAATTATTATTTGATGCATATTCAAGAGACTGCAATTTGTTATGAGCTTCAGACCGAGGCAAAGAAAACTTGCAGGACTACAGGACTTGACAAGACTGTGCCAATAGAGTGAATCTGCTTTTAATCACTGCAGCTAGACATTTCTTACAGTTGCTTTTTTTTATTTCCTCTATTTCCCTCCACAGAGGTCCTTCTGTAGTGCGATGGTAGAGGAGCTAAGAATGTCTCTGAAGTGTCAGCGTCGATTAAAACACAAGCCACAGGCCCCCGTTATTGTGAAAACAGAAGAAGTCATCAACATGCACACGTTTAACGACAGAAGGTTGCCGGGTAAAGAAACCATGGCATAGAGCTGGGAAGCCAAATACCCCAAGCACAAACTGTCGTCTTTTTTCCAAACAACCTTGCGAGAATGTTTCCTGTGGAAATATGCAACCTGTGCAAAATAAAATGAGTTACCTCATGCCGCTGTGTCTATGAACTAGAGACTCTGTGATCTCAGCAGTTGCAATGGCCAGACTCGAATCACAAGCATCATGGATCAACCAAGTTATGCGGAGTTACACTGTTTGTCATGGGTTTCCACCATTATGAATGAATGAATGTTCCATGTGAGTTTTGTGGCTGGTTTCAAATGCAGTCTCAGTGAGAAATTACAGGTTCCTTTTGATGTTCAACGGTTGCCAGGAGATGGAGAATAAATATCCAAGACAATACTAACCACAGAAGGAGACTAGTAGAAGTAATATCTCAGAGCTGTAGTGGAACAAGAAACTATATGTTCTTTTGAACTTCCAACCATAGAAGAGTTGATAACTGCTCTTAGACTGAAACTACCATCTGGATATGAGCTTCCTGGATAAAGTGAAGAAAAATGAATCCCATGAATAGAAGGATAATTATGAGGATGCTCACCTGCTTTTTGGACTGTCTGTGTCACTGAACTAAGTAAATAAATAATAATTTTTTTTTAAAAAAAAAAATCAGTAACTTAAATTTACCTGGTCTGGAACTTACATCTAAAAAAAAAAAAAAACCAACAGAAAAAAACCAATAATTTCGACTCAATTTTTAGATGTATGAAAGTTTCCTTAGTATGAAGGAATATATCTTACCTTTAGATATAAGCAATTACTTTTTTCTTTAATTGTGAAAAGAGGGAGGGGGGTGGAAAGCAGTGTATTTCACACATAGAGGGCTTGCATTTTAGCCTGAATGAGTTTTGAAACCCTTGTTCCTGCTACTAATTGAACTCAATGGAGCCTGTGCAATTCTCGCTAATATTGGAAGTGGGATGGGTCACCTAAAAGAAATAAGTGTGGAGAACTTTAAGGAGGACTGCATTTTTCAATACAGTCACAGTACTAAATGAACAAAATTCTTGAGCAGTTTTTTTTTTTCCAAAAAAAAAAAAAATGTTCAGGTTTATTTGTGGAAATGCAAGATTTCTATGAAAATAGTTTTTGTATGGAAATTTTTGTAATACTTTTTATCAACAAAATAAGAACATGTGTTTCTGTCAGGGGTGTGATGCCAAGCATGAATGGTAGTGCGTGTGCACCACCAACGTTTGGTGAAAACTATTTTTATCAAGAAAAAGGAATCTTAGAAGAGACATATTTTCAAGTTAGATAATATAAAAACTAGGTGCACTACCACCACTGCTTACCATGCTACACCCCTGGTTTCCACTAGGCTGATAACATGCTGTCGTGAGCAATTGTGTGTAAATGGTAAAAGACACAGACCTCTTGACCACATTGTGATAACAGTTAAAGTGCACTCAGTTTGCTGTTTGATCCAATGCACAAAATTAAAAAAAAAAAAGCATTAAAATTACGTCAGTTTTAGTTGTTTTGTTTTTGCTGTGTGATTTGAGCAACATATGTACAGTACGTTGTGTCGGTACTGGTACTTAGCCTCAGCTTAGTGCCCTGTCCTGCTGATTCTTGCCACTAGATTTGTGGCCAGAGAGTTTGCTGAGTTTTCTGAGGGGAGCCAGTACAGCACATTGTGATAAGTTTTTGCAGGATCTGGGTCTTTGCTGCTTCAAAGCTAATTTGTATGTCCTGCCTGTGGTGAGTTCTTGGACATAACATTTTGAAATTCTGCCCAACAGATGCTGAATCTTGCACCTCCATCTACTGTAAATTTAATTGTATCTCAACAAAAAAATGTATAGCATGGGCTATGTAGGAATGTTATGTCAAACAAAAAAGATTATGAAGAAGGTCTTTATATAGAAAAGAGTTAATTTGGCTAATTTAAAAAAAAACCACAAACCTTTAAAATTATAAATTATCAGCAATTTGTAAGTAATGAGATTATTTGTTTACTGGGGTCTAATTTAATATTATCATCATCTTTCTAGCACAGAAGTATAAGAAATATCATCCAAATTTTAGATATTATATAATGAAATCTGGGGGTAAGGGGGAGGTTTGTGTCTACTACCCAGTTCTCATAAATCTTCATAGAGACCGAGCTGGCCATTTCCATTGTGAATAGGGACTGAGAAAACAAATTCTCTTATATTTGTGAGATTTTAATCCCAATATATGTGATAACAAAGAACAGGTTATCTGTCTGAAGCATAAACAAGATAAAAACACCTTCAGCAAAAATTCTGAAAATGACTATTCTTATGTAGTACATATTTGAGTTAATTCTTTAAAATACAAAGGGAAAGAAAGTAACTGTCATACAACATAATGAAAACTCCTAATTATGATGGTTTGGAATGGAAAAAATAATTGGCTATTGCATTTGATTGATGATTTACAATGAAATTTGTAAAATCATGTAATAAAATGCTGTATTGTATTAAAAAACACACACACACAAATCTTTCTTTTCTCCATTAAGGATGTTGAAATAAGCAGGAGTTTCATTCTCACCTTTAGTCCTACATGACTAATCCTCATTAAACGATGTGAGCCAAAGAAGTGTGATTGCAGAATATATCCCAAATATCTTATTGGGTCAAAATCGTCTAAGGAACAAGAATCCTAATGCTGAAGTAGTATGGCTTAATTAAGAGTTCAGTGACAATTTCAACCTTGCATTAAGGGGAATACACAAAATTACTTGAGATTTGTATTTAGGATCAAGACTAGAAATGCATAGCTCCACAGATTCATAGTAGAATAAAGTTTGGGGGTTTTTAAGTATACACTAATTCAAACTGTTACCTTGTTCTTTAGCAATTATTTCTGTATTTTTCACAATAAATTAGGGTATTTAAGGAAAAATGACTAACAAAGCATTGACCCCCAAAGTAGTAGAAAATACTACTGGTAGTTTTGTACTCCAAAAACTCAATGGTGCATTTTTCCTTCACTATTATAAAAAAAAATCCTCAATTCTGAAGAAAGCTTCCTCATTTTGAAAGGCATCTGAACAGCTTAGTCCCAAAAGCTCATGTAATATACATTTCTATAGTGTCATTAAAGTCACTGGAACGACACCAGCTAAAATAAGTAAGTATTTGGCCCATGAAGACTCAAGATCTGGATATAACTGCTTTATATGGTTTCATATAATAGCTCAATTAGTCTGTTGATTTCCCAGGTTGGGCTGATGGGTACTTCTCTGGCTGACCTTGAATGTCACTCTAGAGAAGACTTTTAAAACAGTTATAAGTCAATTATATGGTGCTACCTGGCGGATGAAAGTTTGAGGTAAAGACTGAATAGATATTTTTTTTTACCGTTTATGTTTCAAGGAAGATACAGGTCTGTAATCTTTAAGGATTCTCAAGAGGTCAATTTGGATCTTCAAGTTGCCTCAGCATGGTTATATGGCAATAGATAACTATGTGGATATTACAGAACAAATCACAAAGAAATCTTAGCTTTTTGAGAAATGTCATTTGTGAAAGATTGTGAAAATTCTGAGCCAAATATTTAGAGGAAATCAAGATATGTGATGCATTGTGGTAAATGAGGATTTGGCCCATTATAGACATCAGTGGACCATTTAATACTATTCTCCTGTTACATAAACACAAATACAAACATGTCCAGGGAGCATCCGGCAGTTTTTTTATGAAATATTGCTTTCTGAAGTTTCTATCTCAATTTTCAGGTGAAAAATTTAGTATAGGTTTGAAAGAACCTGTTCTTTCATGTTTATATTGCTTGAGACTGTGCATTCCTGGTTTCATTCATAGAGTCTTATATAAAAAAACCCCACCCACCTTTTAGCCCTACTGCACCAACTAATTAATAATTTAGAATGGAAAAGACATAATGTACAAAGAAAAAAAAATCATAAAAATAAAGCCTGATTAGAAGTAGGACAAATGCCCTGATATTCTACAAAATCAAGATGCTTTCTGGGAAGAGGGGTCATGAGTAGAGATAACAGCATACAAAGAGGTAAAAGATAACGGTATAAAATATTTTTTGTATTATTAATGTATTAAGGATATTAGAAAAACATTGAAAATACTTTAGACACAACTTCACTCCGTCTCCAAATACACTAGAGTCTCCAAATACACCAACTACCACAAAATATGCTGATCGAAATGGTGACTAATTTGAAAGCAGTGTCAAGACTCCTACTTCAGAGGAATCAAGATTTTGTCCAATACATCCCCAAATGTGTTCTGATACAATACTAAATGCAAAATAAGACACAAGCTTGAGTTTAGGTGTACAGGATCAATTGTGCTTTCTGTCATTTTTTTCAAAGATGTGTAGGAAAAGAAAGGGTCACTGAGGTTGACTCGTCTGAAATCAAAGGTCATTGCTTTCCAACCTCAAATATGTTAGTGTCCTGTTCCCTCCCAATCTTGCTTCTTTGCTTTCCTACAAACCCTCTGGCACTTTCAGATTTGTTTTCAAAACCTTTTCTTCTGGCTTTCCTATAAAATGTAGTTCTTATTCAAAATAAAGTTACTCAAGAACCTCATCTCCCCAGTTTGTATCCACCAAGATAAACACACTAGCTTTTCATGTGACTGTAATCTAATTGTCCTTCTCTTCATTTACTACCCCTCTCTGTTCCCTGCCTGTGTTATCTCCTCCTGTTGTTCTTGTACTTGCCTAGACTGTAAGCTCTTAGGGGGCAGGAAATCTGTCTTTGATTTGTTCAATGTAGCACCATGAGCTATGGAGCTATATAAATAATAAAAAAGTAGATCTTCTTAAATGATGTTTGAAGTGATAGTGATCTGATTGACTGCCAGTCTAGTAATATATTGCTTTAGCTCATTGTCTGAAATCGTAATCACTACAGCAATAGAATTATCACCAAATAAAAATAATAAAACCAATCCAAAGGATCTATCACACTGACTCATCTTACTGGAGATCTCCCTACATGGTCAGGAAATAGGAATAGAGAACATCATGTCCACATATCTTCTATAAGTGCTTTAATATGAAATCAACTATATTAAAAAAGGAGAAAGAAGGTTAACATAAAAAGAAGGGCTGTATGCAGGATGAGCATTCAGAAAGAGAACTTTTAATTGGTTTAAGTTTGGAAAAACTATGAGTAAACAATTTGTTAAGTTGAAAACCAGGCACCTTGCCTTATTCCATTGTATCTGCCCACTCGGACTGACAAGTCTCTCAGTGTCAAAATCTATACCAATCTTATTTCAGTAATTACTTTATGGAAAACAGTAGAAAATTTCTATGAAAGATAATTCTAAATAAAACTAAATAAATACTTTCTCTTGTTCCTAACCAAGAACACTATCTTTTTATGGCTACCAGAACAACAGAATTCTGAAATTGAATTTGAGAAAAATGTGAACCATAGATAATGAAAAAAAAAAAAATTCATCAGTCTTGAGGACAAACATATCAGATTTCTCTTTCACCTTTTTCTTCTTTGAGGAATGTCACTCTGTAGTGATGAACGCAATTTTTTCTGAATTTGGAAGTGTACCCTGGAAATTATACATAGGTATGTCTTTCAGGAATTCCCAGAGCCAAGTGAATGCCTTTCTTTCCTTGTCATGCAATGTATGCATAGTATTTCCAGATGCTTTGGAAATCTAGCATGAGCTAAAAATAATGGGAAAATCTTAAGAGTTCCTTCTGTTTGGAGTTTTGCTTGGAGGACATGAGAAACTTAGTCCCATAGTAAATGTCAATAAAAAGTTATATGAACACTGAAGGTTAGTAAAGCTTTGAGATGTTGTCAATGTTCCTTGGGCTACATCATTTACCACAGAATCAATTCATAGTGATTTGGTTTTGAAGGTACAAACTCAAGCCCCATGATGGATTTATGCCAAAGATTGACTCTTGCCAGTCTTCCTTGAGTAGATTTATAGCTGTTAAGCACAGGGAGTGGGAAGCAATCAAACACTGTGATAGTAACTGTATTATTCTCTGTATGCTTTAAACATGCTAATTGACTGGGCCATTTAGACTTAGATCAATAGTATTTTCTGATATGTACATCTGCTAAGCCATTCTATGCACTACGGATTTGTCATAGAGGCATCTCTTATAGAATTATAGACCCACAAGATCACAAAAATCACTTTGGTTTTGAATTGCTGAGTATGGTGACTTGTCCATGTAGAAGGAGACTGTTGAGTCAAATGTCTCTGTTCAAAGCAGGGTCAACTAGAGAAGGTTTCCCAGGATCTTGTCCAGTTAGGTTTTGAATATTTCCAAGGATGGCAATTCCACAGTCTCTCTGTTTCCAATGTTAAATTATACTTACATTGAAAAAGATCTTTTTTACCTTGCATTTAAAGATAATTTCTTGCATTTCAGTTTGTGTTCACAGCCTCTTATCATCTCTCTTGGACACCACTGAGAGTCTGGTTCCATCTTC
The DNA here is from genome assembly GCF_964237585.1 of Gallinula chloropus. Lineage (NCBI taxonomy): Eukaryota > Metazoa > Chordata > Aves > Gruiformes > Rallidae > Gallinula > Gallinula chloropus. Next base: position 14,652,794 of record NC_140087.1, on the reverse strand, counting down.
TCCCTACCAGTTTCCTCTGACCCTTGTCTTCTTCAGGGTGAGTCCCAGGTAGACATACTCTTCCTATAGGAGAGGTGTTCAATTCCATAATAATCTTTGTGGGCCTTCACTGTGGCCCATACTCACTGTTATTTCCCAATCTTTCTTATACTGTGGAACCCAGAACAGAATGTAGATGTGTCTCACCAGTGCTGAGTTGAGGAGAAGGATCACCTTCCTTGATCTGCTGGCAATGGTCTTCTCAATATAACTGAGGGTTCTGTTGCTCTTCTTAACTGCAAGGACACATTGCTGGCTCATGTTTAGTCAGTCTGGACCCTCAGGTCCTTCTCTGCAAAGCTGCTTTGTAGTTGGCTGGCCCCAGCCTGGACTGGTGCATGGAGTTATTCTTCCTCCAGGTGCGGGACTTACTTTGCCATATACCTGTGTTCAACTTCATGAGGTTCCTGTTGGCCCACCTCCCCGTACTGTTGAGGTCCTTCTGAATGGCAACACAAACACATGCTTTATAAACCATTCATCCCTTGTGTAATGTGAATACTTTCTGAGGATGCACCCTGTCCCGTCATACAGATCATTAATGAAGATGTTAAACAGCGTGAGACCTAGTATCAACCCTTTGGGTACATCAATAGTTACTGTCCTGTGGCTGGACTTTCTACCACTGACTACAACCCTTTGGCCATGACAATTGAGCCATTATTTTTTAATCTACCTTACTGTTTACTGACCTAATCCATACTTCATCAGTTTGTGAAGATTTTATAGGGGATAATGCTGACAACCTTGCTAAAATAAATATAAGCAACACCCACTGTTCATCTACAAAAACAGTCTTCTAATTATAGAAGGCTATCATGTTGATTAGACATAATTTCCCCTTTGTAAATTAATGCTGACTACTTCCAGTCACATTCTTGTCCTTAATATGTTTGGAAATGGTTTCCAGGAGGATTTGTTCCATCATCTTTCTAGGGATAGAGATGAGGCTGTAGTTCTCCATGTCCTCCTTATTGACCTTCATGAAGGTAGGAATGACAGTTGCTTTCTTTCAGTCCTCAGGAATGTTTGCCAACCACCATAGGCTTTCATAGATTATCAAGAGTGACTTCCTAATGACATCAGTCACATCTCTCAGTCTTTGCAGGTAGAAATCTCCTGGACTGATTATGCCCTGTTGCTCAGCAGATCTCAGGATGCTCAAAGTTACCATGAGAACATGAAGAGTTTGAAAACATGAGACTTGTTACAGTTTTCTGAAGACATCTACTTGTGGTTTGCAATATCCAAGACAAATTATAAACTTCCCATCATGCAAAAAATAGCTTTTCATCTTTATTTGCAATATCCTTTCCTCTTCTTTCACATGGAACTCTAATTAATTATTATTTAATTCAATAATTAAACATAAATAAATAAATAATCCTGATCTGTGCTTAGAAAATATTAAAAAACCTTATTTTTACAGGGTTTTTTTTGCTGCTAAGTAATTTCTGAACATTACCAAGAGAACCATGACTAAATACCACACCAGCTGGACTTAAAGTTTTAGTGACTATTCTGATTAGCTATAAAAAAAAATCTAAGAAAATTTCATCTCTGCAAACATGGTGGGAAACATTCAGTACCCTAGAGTGAGCAACATGGTGACAGAAAGCAGTTGGTGCGTGGCTCTGTTTTGAAACATTTTAGACTCTTTTGTTACTTCAAAATGGACAGCCATTTTCAACATACCTTAACGAACATGTTTTCATCTTTCTCTATGGAAGTTTTGAAGTGAAATTGCCTGATATTGGGGAAGGTTGGGAAATCTATTTGTGTGAAAGTTTCATAAGATCCAGCAGCTTTTTATAGACCATCCTATGAATCACTATGGTCTCAGATGCTAGTATTTTAAATCTCAGACTCACATGAGATTGTAGGGATTGCAGAAGGGCATGTATAGCTTTCAAATTAGCAAAAGAAAGTTGAAATTGTTGCCATTGTCTAAATCAGTCCTAGATTCAGAAAGACATGCCCAACGAGTATCACTGAAGTACAGATATATTTGTAGCTTTGTTTGATAAAGCTTAGCAGGCTTTTTCATTCTATATTTTTATTTCTTTCAATTAATTGTTCCCAGAATAAAATCTACTACTTACTACTTGCTCTGCACTCTTACTTGTGTCTATGCGTTTCAAAATCTGTACAGCGTTCTACTAGACAAATGATCTTTGGCTAGAATCTAACCATGGGGGGACAATATATGGCCCTTAGAATCAAAATAACACAGTTATAACCAGGCTATTGAAATTACCAGTTGCCCATGTTTCACCTCAAAGCTTTCTTTTCTGTTGATATGCATTATATTCAGGTTGCTAGACTTTTATTTTCTTGGGTTTGTTTTTTTTTTTTTAAATTTTGTCTGTACATGCATTCAGGTATAGGAATCCTTAGTCTAACACTGTAGCCCAGAAATTACCTTTGAAGTGTAGGAATCATTTTAGCTTCTACGAGGTCAGTCAATTTATATTCCACGTGTAAACCTGTGATACTTGCTATTAGCAGTCTAAGTTTGATAACTCCTCCTTCACTTTTCTTGTAATGTTGCCTTTCCTCTACTATTTTTTTTTGTCTGTTTTTAACCTTTGTGTTCATGTAGATTGCCTGTAAAAATGGAATGATAACAAAATGGAAAAGAAAGGAAAAAATGGTTTATCAGAAAGATATCTATCTTGCCTCCAAGATATTTAGATCCAAGAATTTTATGTGATGACTCTACATTAAATTAAGGACCCCATTGCAGGATACCAGTTATTTAACTCTTCTTAATGTGTTTGAGCCCTCTAATATCAAAACCATGTACTGTTAACATTGTTTCGACAAACCAAGTTTAATCATTCTGCACATCAACAGTGTATCTGTTATGTCTTTTGCTATTTACACATCAAAATTAATGTGATATAGCTACACAGATGCTAGGAATTAAGTTTATCTGCACGCCTAGCCTACGGGCCTATAATGATTTCTTTGGAAGCCGGAAAAACACTACATATCATAAATCAATTAGCTATTTTTAAAGTGCTGCTCTGAAAAAAACCACTACAAGACACCATTATATTTTAAATGGAAGATACAATGAAGTATATAGGCTATACATAGATTAATACATGCTAGATGAACTATAAGGAGTCTGGTTCTAGGATATAATTGAATGACCCATTTTTTCATCAGTTATTTAGGACATTGGGCTCTTAATGCACTATAATTAATATGGACATCTTTGACACTAAAAATTGAACAGTGTAAGCTTTGCTTGAATGTCCTAAATTCTACAGACTTTGATTTTAACCTGGTGTATGCACTTGACTTGTTAGACAAAGGTTATGAGGACTAGATAATTGATCCTGAGACCAGTGAGTTCAGTACCCCATTGGTGGCACAGGTTAATTTTTAAAGTGGATGTTGTCCCTGGTAAGCCATTATGAAGGTGAGTGCGTTTGCTATAATCATGCCATTTATCTAAAACCTTGCCCAGCATAAATGAAATTAATAGGTTTTTTTACAGAATATTTGGACTGGAGTTGTGTATACGTGCATATGTGCCTCGAGGCTCGCTCATATATAAGGTGGTGACCGTTTTTTCATGCCTTGATTGCTACTTTCTTGGCATCCTAGGAAAATCCATTTTACGATTTTGCTGTCTCTTTTTAAAGTGACAAATGTATTTGTGACGATAAAGAGGATAAACAACTGTAGCTTAAATTATTTATTTTAAAACAAATTAGGAGATGGATCTAAAAATTATAAATATGGCATGAAATTGTAAATATTGATTAATCCATTGAAGAATTGGCATTAAGGCATTCATTAAAATTCAGTGTATAAAAAGGCAGATAAGATTGCCTATTCTTCAGTAAAACTTTTTTTATAGCTTCTCATTAGCAATCTTCAATCCTATTTCTAAACTTGTATCAATCTCTCTTTAAACCTGTCAGATAACCAGCAAGTGGCTGATAAGAGATTTCATCAGTTAATTCTCTTAAATTTTCTTTTCAATAATCTAGATGATTCATAATTACAATTAACTCCATTTTTGTCTGCTAGCTTAATTACAAAATTCTTGCAGTGTGACAGTTTCTTTAAAGACTTTCACATAACAAAATTATGAATAATTTAGAAATAATTGCTAAAAATTACGGATTTTTTTTAAGTTTTCAAAGACTTAACTAATCTCTCTTTCTTTTTTTTTTTTTTTCAATACTGGAGATTGTTAAAACAGCTTGTGGATTAAATTTATTTATATTATTATATCTCCAGCAGTTGGAGATGCAGATATTTTGTCTGTGTTCTTCAATTCCTGTAAACAAAATCTTCTGTTTAACTTTCCTTGTAATAGTTTTATTTAGTGTGTACTTCCAGTGAGGTTCTTCATTACAGTGTTCGATTTCCTAACGGGCATTAATATTTACATCGCTATAATGACCTTAAAGTGTATTGCTTTCCAATTAACAGAGCGGAATAAGTGACACAATGAAAAGTGAGTTGCCTGAACTTCATATGTCTCTGCAGTCTCCTAAATCCTTACTTAATGTGGGTGGATTGTGTTTAGATATCCATTTGAATGCAGCATAAATCCAGGTTGCTGTCAAAAGGAGAGTTTCTATTTTTTTTTTTTTCCATTTTCTAGCCTTTTAACCTTTTTGGTTGGGGTTTTTTTGTGTTTGGTTTTTTTTGGGGGGGAGAGGGGAGGGTGTTTTGTTGTTGTTGTTGCCATTTGATGAGAAAACTCTCTACTCCTGAAGAAAAACAACTGAAAATGAAAAGGAGAGTGGGCATATGAGTTTCTAGCTCATAAAAAGCCTTAAGTGAGCTATGTATTATCACAACCAATTGCTGTAGGCAGTGATAGCCATCTAGTCTCCCCTTATGTAAAAATCCTTTTTTCAGTCGAGACAGAAATTCTACAGGAGCACAAGGGAACTGGAAAATGATGCTGGCTTGTGTCAGTTCTAGCGTAATTTTAGCAATGGGAGGCCAGGCCCTGGTGTCACAGACTGGGTTGCTTGTTTGGCTTAGATGCTAACCAGCTCTACTACGCACAGCTGTTTTGGGAAGGGAGGTCCTGTAGTAGTTCACTCCCCAGAACCCCTGCTAATGAGCATCTAGATTTGTTCTGTATACTTTACCTGTCTGGACAGTTATCAGCTACACAAGACAGCCAAGTTCAAGTTTTCAGCTGTATTTAGTGTGAGGACTCATCCCACTGACATGTTTGCAGCTGCAACAATGCAGATGCAGGGAGGAGACTACAGCAGAGTACAGGGAAAGCTATCACATAAGCTAATGTTTGGAACAGAAAAAGACACTGCAAACATCACCTCTTTGGAATGGCTTTAAATTAGAATGTTTCCTTCTCTGCATCATCTTAACCAAAACGCTGTTTTCCAAAGCAATTGTCAGCTATTAGTAATTCAATTCCTATTTTGTCTAGTGGAAAACGGGTATCTGCAAGTACAAATAACAAACATTCCCAGGAAAAAAAAAAGAAAAAAAGTAAGCCTCTGTGGTGCCCAATATTGGAGGCACAGCTTTTTATAACTTTTTTTTTCATTTTATCCCTGTTAGCTAGTCTTCTTCCTTCCTTTATTACTGTAAAAGAGAACTATGAACTGTGAAAAGCTCACTTTTATTCCATGTCTGTTCTTCTTTGGCATCTTCAGATTCTGCTATCCAAACTCTGGGACAGAAATTTAGCAATACTTATTTTTCCTCAATAAAGACCAGCTGCATTTTTTGAGTGTATACTTTTTTGCCTGCTATTACTCTCCTAGCTTGAAGAACACTTATGTATGCTAATACAGATAGACTGAGTTTTTCAGAAGCTGTATCTCAGTTAATGCATAACAATGTATTTTCCACACATAAAGAAAAATCCACATCTCATTTTTGTAAAAAAGAGACAAAATAGTGACACCTTCTGCAACAGAAGCATAAAGCAAAAATCATTTTGCATATGAAAACTAATAAAACTAATGATAACCAGATTTAAATTCTGTTAATAAGTGGTTCTCTTCAGTGATACGGAGGAATCTCCAGGAAAATCATAATCAGCCCAAACAATTCTGCTTATACTATAGGTGTACTAGAGCCTGATCGAAGTTATGTTCACCTCACCCATGTCTGCTTGATGGTATGATCAACCATGAAATTTTCCATTACAGACAGCTTGATGTTGATTCAGTTTACACCAAAGTCTGACTTAATCCCTTACAGTCTCAAGGCTGCTGTTTCATAAATCAAGCTTTGTGCTAAACACAGTTTGTCTGTAATCAAGATTCAAGAACACAATCCTTTTTTATTCAAACAGTTGATGTTAGTTCTTGTTCATCCCTGCTCTAAGTATTCTGGAGTGTAAAAGAGAGCCCTGTTGCCACTTTTTTCATGAAGTTCTAGATAGATCATGGTCTAGACAGTCTGCAGATACACTTTTGCATAAGCTCTGCACTTGTGAAATGAGGCAAAGGTGTCTGTTGTGGCTACCAGAGCATACCTCTGATATAGAAGCATCCAGAGCTTCTGCCTAACATTCACCTTAAAATGAAACAAATGAAACAGAGGTTAAGGAGGTTATGCACATGATTATGCTCATACAGAAATAATATGCCTTGAGTCCCTCCTTACCTGTCTTCTTTCCCCTTTTCTTTTTTCTTTTTAATCTTTTTATCTTTAGCTTCTTCCTTTTCCTTTCTCTTTTCTCCTTTCTTTCTTTTTTCTCCTCTCCCTCTAACTTCTTTTTTCTTTTTTTTTTTTTTAATACAGGAGAATCAGTGATCCCAGCATAAGTCTGTATGGTGTACTGTTCTGTGTGTCTTAATTCTGTTTGCAAGCTGCATTGTGTCATTTGTAGCTTTTCCACTTTAGCCTGGGCTGCTTGTGCTTCCTCTACTGTGAAGAACATTACATTCACGGAACATTTATTTGGCACTGTGAGGAGAGATTTGCTTAGCTGCTGTGCAGGGAGGGAGTTAGAAAATGAGAGTGAAAAGAAGAATCAGTGTCTAATAATCTGTCTTTGTCTTCATTTTGCTAACTCAATTCTGTGTAAGTACTCTCTGGGGAAGGTAATAAGTTAGAAAACATGCCATCAAGGGATTTCCTGCGGAAAGGGTTATTACATGATCAAAGGCCCATTAGTGAATAGAAGTGGCTTGGTGCTATTTTCATACTTACTCTAAAACTCTGCCCATTTTAGTGGCAGCACAATCAAAGCACTGAACTGCATCTGGTATTTTTAGAGTCTGAATCACACCTAAACATCAAAATATGTGGGCACATATTTTCAATGGGCTTGGGAAGGCAGGAACCTCTTCTTTTAAACATTTCAGCTGCTGAATACATGGTTCTGCTAATCAATGGTCCTGAGGAACTTTTCAGATGTGAACTGAAGGACTGATCTCAAGCAGCAGAGGAAGGTAATGTTGGATATAGGTTACAACACGGGGAGTTCTGGTTTAGCTTGGATCATGGTGGATAACACTGTTCTTTGTGAGGAAACAAGCTTAAAACATTTAAACCCTGACTTCAATGATTTGAAAAGTACTTAAAAATCTATTCTCAACATTCATACCCCAAACATAAGCTAGTAGAGATTAAGAAGGCTCTTTTCTACAGGTTATCCAAAACAGAGAGTATTTTTTACCCTAGCTTTAAACTTTCTGCCCTTTTAACTGCATACAATTGTAAGGATGACCCTTAAGACTGAAAACTTTTTTTGCTTTTGTTTTTAGCCTTTAACAACATGATCTTTATACTGTTATGAAGGCAACATTTTGCATATCATAGTCTTGGCATTTTGTGAGCACAAATCATCCATGGTTGACCTTGTCCTTGACATTTTTAGTTCTCTGAAATATTTTGCTGGCAGGATATGAAGTTTTGATCATGAATCAGTTTTCACACCACCAGGCCTCCTAGTGACAGACAGTGTACACCTGTCTCAGAGGGGTAAAAGATTATTGCACATGAGTTAGCAGGACTTATCGAAAGAACTTTAAACTCCTTTTCAAGGAAAAAGGGAACAAGCAAGGGGTGGTACACCACTGTGTGTGGGATGATGTGCTAGTGATGTCCTCTAGTCTGCTAACTCAATGAGGTAGGAGATGTAGGGCCATACAACAACAATACAGACAATACAGTTATTGACAGGTTGGAAACCATGGAAGCACCTCAGGCTGGTCACATAGGAATTAGGACTTATCCCCTCAAAAAGGTGGCCAGATTAGTGGCCTAACTGAAATGTATCTATATACATGAAGCATGGGCAACAAACAGGAGGAGGTGGAAGCCATCCTGCATCAGGAAACCTATGATATAGTTGCCATTACAGAAATACAGTGGGATGACTTGCACAGCTGGAGTGCTGCAATAGGTGTCTTCAAACTCTTCAGAAGAGATAGGCAAAGAAGGTGGTGAAGTGTCCCAGTATAGTAGGGAGTGTTTTGGTTGTTTAGAGCTTAATGATGGTGTTGATAGCATTGAGTGTTTATGGGTGCGAATGAAAGTGAAGGACAATAAGGCAGATTCCATGTTAGGATTCTGTAACAGCCCCCCAGCTAGGATGAAGGGGTCGACAAAATACTCTAAATGCATCTGGAACAATTCTCATGATTTCTTGCCCTTGGTCTCATGAGGGAAACAGTCTAGGAGGCCCCTGGGGTGTGTGGAGGAGACTTGCCTGACACAGCTGATGAGGGAGCCAAGTAGTGAAAGAGCCCCACTGGACCTGTTGCTTGCAAAAAGAGGAGGACTTCTGTGTGAAGTGATGGTTGAACGTTACCTTGGGCATAGTGATTGTGAAATGATAGTTTTCTGTTCTCAGAAGTCAACTCAGGAGGACTACAAGGTTGTAATGAGGTTATTCAGGGAGAAAATTTGAAGGGCCAAAGTCCTACTAGAACTAACCTGGGTACTACTGTGAAAGGCAATTAATTTTTTTCTATTTAATATTTAATTGAATAAATTAATACTTAATACACTAGCAACAAAAGGAAGCTGAAGGAGAATCTCCATCCTTTGCTGGATGCAGGGAGAACCCAGTGGCAAAGGATGAAGTACTTAATGCTGCCTTTACCACAGTCTTTAGGAGAGCAGACTGAAGCCCCCATAATCCGATGGGAAACAGTTAAAAACCTGCAACGCCACTTAGACAGACACGGGTCTATGGAGCCAGAAGGGATCCATCCAAGTGTACTGAGGGAGCTGGTGGAAGTTCTCAGCAAGTCACTTTCCATCATTTATCCACATTCCAGGCTTACCAGGCAGGTACCAGTTAATGGAAGGTTAGCCAATCTGAAGACAATCTAGAAGAGAAGCCAACAGGAGAAATCAGGGATCTATACGCCTGTCAGTCTAATTGTGGTGCTGGGAAATTTTATGGAGCTAATAATAATCTAATCTTGAGTGGCATCACAGACCATAGATAGATACTCAGGAAATCAGTGCCAGTCAGCATGGGTTTATGGAAGGCAGATTCTACTTGACTAACCTGATCTTCTATGACAACCTGACCCAGTAAATTAATGAGGGAAAAACCTATGGATGTTGTCTAACAAAACTTTAATAAGTCATTTTACACTTGCATTGTTGTGGAGAAACTGGATGCTCATGGCTTAAATGGTGCACTCTGGATCTCTGGACAGCTCAGCCCAAAGAGTTGTGGTGAATGGAGGTAAATCCAGCTGGTGGTTGGTCGCAAGTGGTGTTCCCCAGGGCTCAGTTAGGGTCAGTTCTGTTCAATATTTTGATCAGTGATCTGGATTGAGTTTGCAGACAGCAGCAAGACAGACAAGAATGTTCTGCTTGAGGGTAGGAAGGATCTGCAGAGGGATCTGGACAATATGGATCTATGGGCCAAGGCCAATGTTATGAGAGGCTGAGTGCCAGGTACTGCACTTAGGTCACAACAACCCTATGCAATGCTATGACCTTGGGGAACAGTGTATGGAGAGTTGCCTGACAGAAAAGGATTTAGGAGTATTGGTTGACAACTGACTGTGCCAGCAGTTTGCCCAGGTGGCCAAGAAGGCTATAGCATCCTGACTTGTATCCTCAGTACTGTGGCCAGCATTAAACAGTGTTCCCACTACAGGGAAAATGTTGTCCCCCTTGTTCCATCAAGGATAGAGTTCTTTTTCCCAAAGAACCAGAACAGGTGAGTGAGATGGCCAAGATTGTTTTCCATACCATGTGACATCATGCTCTCCATATAAAGGGGCTAGTCAGGGAAGGGAGGTCCGTGTGGCTCTGGGAAGGTCGGAGTGCAGTCTCATCTGATTCGTCATTGGGTTGGTGAAGTGCTCTGTGTTATCACCTTGTCCTGTTGGTAAAATGCTTTCTGTTATTACTGTTTGTGTATTCTGTAACAAGTTCCATTGTTTTTGTTCTCATCTCCATGTTTTGTGCCAGTAAACTGTTCTTATCCCAACCCTTATGTGCTTTTGTCTTTTTCTGTGGGAGGGGTGAGTGAGCAGTGCATGGTGCTCAGCTGCTGCCTGTGGCAGAGCCATGACACCCTGTACTGAACACTGATGAGGCTACACCTTGAATACTGTGTTCAGGATTTGAATATTGAGGTGTTAGAGTGTGTCTAAAGAAGTGCTCCAAAGCTGTTGAAGCGTCTAGAGCATAAGTCTTATGAGAAGTGGCTGAGGAAACTGGGAAGGCTTGGCATTTTCTTCCATGATGTTTGTTTTAAGAAGACAGCGGTGGGTTTTTTCCTATGAAGCTTGTATGGTTCCAAAGAGGTATGCAAAGCCTAATGAAAAAGTTCCACTGAAGCTGCAGAAAACATATTTTTTCTTGGGGAATGGTGGTGAACCTTAATGAAAAAAGGTGCCAAGAGTAGCAAAATTGTCACCAAGAACATTTTAGTAGTGTAAGGAAATACAGAATCCAGATCTATAAGAACATGGAAGAGAAAGAGGGAACAAAAGAAAATTCCATTAGTACTCTCTCTGCTAGTTCATTTTATGTTGGTTTGTAAGAACAACAGAACAGTTTTGGATAAAGCCATGGCTGTATCACATGAAGACATGGCTGACTAAATTCTGGATATATGTTTTTCCTTCTTACCTCTTCTTCCAGACTGGGGAGAATTATCTCACTTTTTAATATGGAGTAGTTTATTGCTGCCTGTGCAAGCCGGCTACCGCAACCAGCACACAAGTCCTGAGTTCCTCCATTCACTAGTTCTCTTTGCTTCTTTGCAGTATGGAAGGGTTAAAATAAATTGTCTTCTTTGCTCTCCTAAGTCATTCTGATTTCTCTTTTGGTCCCCTATTCATCCAAGACAGAACAGTAACAGTCTGACCTTAATCATCTCCCTGACAGATATAACAACAGAAGCTGAGCAAATTGAGTTGTGTTCACATTTTAAGCTGGAGTAAAACATTTACTTTACTTTCCTAGTTTTATTACTCCCAAATATTCTTTTATGCAAATGCAAGAGAACAAATGGCTTAACTTTTCCAATCTTTTATGTCTACTTGGAATTTGCAAGCTGAGCTGTGTAAAAAAAGTGGATCCCTGACAAGGGGAGTCTTAGAAGTGAAAAGTCTGTCTTGGGCTAAGAAACTGGGTTTACAGTGTCCAATATAAAAGATTGCAGTTATAGCACTGAATCAACCTACAGACAGTTTAACAGGGAAAGAAGAGAGAATACAAGCTTGTTGAGTGTTTGAGATTATTAGAGCTTAAAAAATATCCTTTAGACTGTGGAACACTCCAGTAAACCTAAAAATAAACTATGGTACTGAAGGTGTAAATTGAAAATGAAATTGGCAACGATGATTTAAAGAGCTTTGGGATTAATTATTTATGTTGTTTACAGAGCTCAAACTGCTGCTAGGTCTTTTAGAGAATATAACTGACATGACATTTATCTTTACTGCATCCTCCCTTCCATTTTCCTTGCCTATCATTGTCACCGGAGCCTTAGACAAGGAAGACGTGACAGAACTTGCCGAATTCTTTATGTCTAGCTCAATATTCCAGTGTGTATTCCAGAGTATGTAAAAGTATCACTGGAAGAATAATTAAACAGTCAGAGCAAGACACCAGTTTGCTAAAAGGTTTTATTTACCTTTGTGTGCAGCATGTAAACTCAAGTGTGTTTAGACCCTAGGTATTTGCAGGAGCCATTTCCTAATTACTCCGTTTATATTCAATTATGCCTTTTGTGGACTTCACTGAAACAATTACCATAACCCAGAGAACAGCCTTTTAGGTAGCTACACGAAAAGCATGTTATTATCATTCACTGTTAACACAGGCAAGCTGCGAAAACTGCGACAAAAATAATAGCAACATGCTCTTGTGACTTTGTTTGTGGAAATACTGTTTCAGGGCTCCCTTGCGTGAAGGTTATTTGCTGACAAAGTTCCAGATCATCAGGAAAGTAAAGAATAAATGACACAGCTAATGGTTGAACTTGTTCATTCTGAAAAATCAGGCAGACATACACATGAAATTAGCTGTATGGTGCCATAAGGCAGGCTGGAGTCTTGTCAGGTTTTGTTTCCCTGATGCTATGAACCAGTCAATGACTTCACATAATGTACATACCCCACTGAATCCCAGAAACTGTAAAACTTCAGCCTGGTTAGTTATGGGTTCAAGTCTGCACTGTGTTAAACAAGAAATATCAACATTGTGACACACAATGTAAAATTCTTTTTGTTCCAATTTTCCTTCATTTGTAAATAAAGAAAAGGTGTGGAAATGAAATCTGAGTGACTGAATAGCATATAACACAATGCGTGTGGCAGTCTAAGCTGTTTTAAGATACATCCTCTGTGAGGGTGAATAATAAGTGCTGATGTTGACACACTGTCAACAGTGGCTGTACCATAAACCCACACTTTTTTCTGCTTCTACTTCTGCAGCTTCTCTATACAGGCTTGCAGCAGTAACGTATGAATAAATGTCACAATTTGACATTAAAAGATACCTTTTTATAATATAAATACAGAAAGGTAATTAAAAAATGTTAACATAACATTTGTTGTGATGTAAGAAACAGTGAAAACTGTTATCTGTGGATAAGCATTAAACAGAACAGATCGATCAGGATATCATCTATAAACATGTGGAGGAAAAGAAGGTTTTCAGGAGTGGTCAACATGGATTCACTGAGGGTAAATTACTCTTGGCCAATCTGATAGCCTTCTATGATGACATGACTGGCTGGATGGATGAGGAGAGACCAATGGATTTTGCCTACATTGACTTTGGTAAGGCTTTTTGACACTGTGTCCCACAGCATCTTCATAGGCAAGCTTAGGAAGTACGAGTTAGATGGGTAGACAGTAAAACGGGCTGACTGGCTGAGCTTAGAGGGTTGTGATAAGTAGTGCAAAGTCTAGTTAAAGGTATGCAGCTTAGCAGTGTGCCCCAGAGTTCAGTACTGGGTTCAGTCTTATTCAGTGTATTCATCAATGACCTGGATAAAGGGACAGAATTTGCTGGTGATTCAAAACTGGGAGGATTGACTAATACATCAGAAGCTGTGCTGTCTTCCAGGGAGCTATGGACAGACAAAAGTGTTGAGAGGAGAGGAACCTAATGAAGCTAAACAAGGGCAAGTGTAGGGTCCTGTATCCAGGGAGGAATGACTTCAAGCACCAGGTTAGGGGTTGACCTGCTGGGAAACAGCACGATGGAGAAGGCCCTGGGAGTCCTGATGTACAGGACAATCTCCAAGAAGGCCAATGGTATCTTGGGGTGCATTAAGAAGACCATGGCCAAGAGATTGAGGGAGGTAACCCTCCACATCTACACTGGCCTAGTGAGGTCGCACCTGGAGTACTATGGCCAATTCCAGGCTGCCCAGTACAAGAAAGACAAGGAACTACTGGAGACAGTTCAGTGGAGGACTACAAAGATGATGAAGGGACTGGAACATATCTCTTAGGAAGAAAGGCTGAGACAGCTGGGTCTGTTTAGTCTGTGAAACAGGTGACTGAGAAGGGATTTTATCAGTGCTTATAAATATCTGAAGGGTGGGTGTCAAGAGGATGGGGCCAGACTCTTTTCAGTGGTGCCTGATGACAGGACAAGGGGTGACAGGCACAAACTGGGGCACAGGAAGTTCCATCTGAATATATATAAAAATTTCTTTACTGTGTGGGCGATAGAGCACTGTCACAGACCACCCACAGAGGTTTGGAGTCTCTTTCTCTGGAGATATGCAAAACCTGCCTGGACATGATCCTTTGTAACGTGCTTTAGCAGGGGATTTGGGCTAGATGATCTCCAGAGGTCCAATCCAACCCTTAGTGTTCTCTGATTCTGTCATTCTGTAAACTAATAATTTAAAAATTTGGTTCTTCGAAGCTGCACATTTTCTCTCTCAGAGTCAAGCATTGAGTCCAATATCCCAATTCTGAGCTTTGCATTTTGCTTCAGTGCCCGTAACTTTCAATAAGGCAGCAGAGAAGGGTAAACATAAAGATAAACATATTTTACCTCTTGCTGTAGCAGAAACAAAGCATTGAAATAATTCTTTCTATTGGCTAGCTAACTGTTGTAGAAAGGCAGTTTCCTCTAAGTGTTGAAACATAGCTGCTTTCAGTGAGGACACACTAAACAACAGACTTAATTTGATGGATAATTTTTTTTCTAGAGAAAATATTTTTTTCTGAAGCATGAAATAGTGTAAAAGGTAGACTCATAGTAACCTTTTTCATAATAACTGTGTTTGTGTGGTTAGTCAGTCTGTCCTGTACTGAAAAACACTGGCAGATGGTACAGACCTTCCTACTTTATTTCAGTTGGTGGTCACACAGCTTGTTTCCCCATGGAGCGTGTCCCTTACAAAGCTGTTGCATTCCTGAGGTGCTGCCCAGCCTGCGAAGGTCTCTACTTCCACTATAACCACAGCTCTGTTTTCTGGCACACGAATAACTAAGGTAATCCTGTTATGTAGAAATATTATCTAGGGTTATATGAAATATGAGCTGTGTGAGCTTTCTGGTGATGGAGGCAGGAGAATCTCAGTCTGTGGTCAGGCTGTGACTTCATTTCTCATCCATGACTGCTCTCCAGCTACAGGATAAGCAACAGTGAGGTCTAGCACGAGATGAGGAAAATTAAGGTCTATGCAAAATTTTCCCGTTACCTCCAGTCAGAGCTACATTCTTTTTTTATAGAGGATTTACAGAACCTCTTTTAATAACTGCAAGCACTGCCATGCAGATGAAGAGAAATTACCATGCATTTGCACCCATGCTTTGAGATGTTCTGAAAAATCTCTGAAGCACTAAATGATAAAAAAAATAGTCTAAATCTTAGTATTGGAATTTAGCTTGTGATACATTTTGGGAGGTTCTACACATTTTTCTAGTGAGAAAAACTCACATTCTAGACACTTTAACATGTTAATTTGTCTTAATACTGGAACTAATAGCTGGCCGTGTTTAGAAACCTAATATATAATTTTGACACAATCAAAATTATCTGTCCTGTGTAAGAACTTTTCCCTGAATATGTAACAGGATTGAAGGTCTGTAGACATCAGAAACATGATTGAATGCAATCTTTCTAATTTTACGTTTAATAAAATACAAGTACTTTTATATTATCTTTGAGAAAAGAGAAAATCAAACACAACAAGGCAAAAATAAGGTATAATGAGACACAATATTGAATATTCTTAAATATAAACTGTGACATACTAAATTGAAGAGACAAATTAATCAGGAATTCTGTAAATATGAGTAGATTACTGCTACACAGTATAAGGGGAAAAGGTAACAATGAAGACTGTAACACAATCTCTTTTTTAGTTTATAGCTAGGACTGAAGCGAGACCTAAAGGACCCTGAACTTCAGCAGAACAAATTTTGGAAGTATGCAGGAAATGATGGGTGAAATTGAATGATTTTGAGTAATGGAGAGAAATTTAAAGTGTTTAGAGATAAATTTCTTAGGCACAGATACTATGCATGCCACCTAGCAATAAATATAGTGAATGGTGGGTATTAATGGGTTTTTTTCTCTTTTTTTTATAGCCAATGTAGATGAACAGGGAAAACTAAAAATGACCAGCAGTAAGAAAGATGCATTTAGTATGTTAAAGAAAGCATAGGAAAATGTTCAAAACCTGACAAATTGCTTCAGAAAAGAATAGTAGATAGGATATACTTTGAACCAAACTTGAGACTTTTGAATATTTGATTTGCCTTAGATATATAGAATTTCCATGATTTTATCTGAATATGAACACCCTAGTGAATAATTTGACATGTACTGCAAAACACATTGCAGTCGCTTGTGTTACAATTCTGTGAACTGCTAGACTTTCAAACCAGAAAGATTTTACTCATTTGGTAAAGAGCTGATTTCAGTGCTTTCAAGACTGTAAAGCAGTACTCTTTTATATCACGAACCTTCCAAGATATGATACAAGTCCTGAATTTCTCATCATTCAAACACAAGACTACATAATCATCCTTGTTCTTGTTCTTCCTCTTTTATATTACTGAACAATCTTGATTTTTTTTTCCCTGTAGAGTTTCAGCTGAGTGAAAAGAGGATGAGACAGAAGAGGCTGAAGGGTGTTGCCTTCAAGTTGCACTCCAGACTATCCCATATTAATGAGATCAAGGGTTTCTCCTCTCTCTTAGATCTCTAAACCAGAGATTTAGAAACAGAATTCAACAACTTAGAGTGTGTAAACATTTCCTATGGTACATTCACATGAAATGCCTATAATCTGTTTTATATGTATACCTTAGGGTAGGATGGGCTCATGATTCCTCAGGCTCCCCCTCCGGGACTACAGAGTTTTCTTCTTCCTGGTGCATTTAGATTATTGATATAATTTATATAAAAAAACCCAGGGATCTCTTGGAAAGAGTCCAGTGGAGGGCTACGAAGATGATTAAGGGCCTGGAGCATCTCCCCTATGAGGAAAGGCTGAATGAACTGGGGCTGTTTAGCCTTGAGAAAAGAAGACTGAGAGGGCATCTGATTAATATTTATAAATATCTTGTGTGGGAGACAGAGGGGAAACAGACAGCCTCTTTTCAGTGGTCTGTGGAGACAGGACAAGGGGCAATGGCTTCAAGTTTGAACATAGGAAGTTCTGCACCAAGAACTTTCTCACAGTAAGGGTGACAGAGCGCTGGAACAGGCTGTACAGAAGGGTTGTGGAGTCTCCTTCCCTGGAGATATTCAAGACCCATCTGGATGCCTACCTGTGCAACCTGTCCTAGGGAACTAAAGCTAGTGGGATGTAGGATGCCAGGCAAAACTTTCTAATGGATTTAGGGTCACAAAAATTATAATATGTAAAGTCAGACATCAGAAAAAAGAGAAAAATTATAGCTCATGTTATTATTTGAATTGTTTATGCTGTTTTATAGCTATGTTGGAGATATATTTTATTATTGGTGTTCTAGCATACAATGCTTACAAGAGATGATATGTTATCTTTTTCTTTGCTATAGCTAGATGCTGTAAAACAGTTCTAAAAGCTAAAAGAAAAGCAGTAATACAGATTATGAGTACTCTGGCTTTTCTATTATTATTTTAAGGAAATAATTATATTACTAGAACATAACAGATATTTTAGTTGTTTTCCATTGTTATTACAATACAAAATAAAAATATTTATAATACAAACATTAACATAGACAGTTACATTTCAAATTTGTAGAATTAGTGTTAGTATTGGTATTGATGCTGGTATTGGCACTGTTATTAGTATCTTTCTCCAGAGATATGCAAAACCTGCCTGGATATGATCCTTTGCAACCTGCTTCAGGTGACCCTGCTTTAGCAGGGGATTTGGGCTAGATGATCTCCAGAGGTCCCATCCAACCTTTAGCGTTCTCTGATTCTGTCATTCTGTGAATATCTATCAATACAGTAGGGTTTTGGCTCCCCGTGGCTATGCATACATGCAATAAGCTTTTCAGAAGACAAAATAATTAATATTGCAATAGTTGTGTAACAATGTGACATCTTAAGGCTATAAAACATCAGGGAAATTATCTTTTGTCAGACCAAACTTCCTTAGGCCCTGAAGAAATATTTGAATTTTTGAAAACCCACCTATTAATCTATATTCCATTTTACTTAGTATAGAAATTAAGACACACAAGCAATATAAAGAATTTCCTGGCAGCTGGTATGTGATGTACATTTTGCTTTGGCATTTCTATGAGAATATAGCTAGTGGTTGCTGGACATAAAAGTCCTGTTTTTCAGAGAATATCTTTTGTCTTCACAAACATAATCTTCTTCACCTTCTGCAGCCTTTAGTAGCTTCCAGAGTATTGTTTCTGTTTGTTTTTACATATGCCTACCCTGGCAAAAATATTAAGTGTCTCTTGAGTCAGAAAAAAAACAGTAAAAAGAAACATGGGAACCAATTACTAAAAATATAAATCCAAATATTTTAAAAAATAAATATCATGGATCTGTGAAATTCAGTGATTCATGAGGTGTTTGCATAAAATCATTAGGAGTAAAATATGTGTAAGGTCTTAGATCATTTCTTAGTTCACTTTCCAGTAAAGATTTTATTAAGTAGACGCAGGGATGCTTATTCCTGAAATTATATAACATGATCACACACACACACACATACACAAGTCAGTGCTAGATGGTTCACAGATTTTCTATGCAGCTTATTCCTGTATTAAATAAAGGTTCCTACTGAAAAATTGCTATAGATGCATTTGGATATCAACTGCATTTTGTGTTCTGATTTAGGCTTGTTACTGCTGATCCCACAAAGAATGGATAATTTTATTGCGTTTTGAAGCAAAAAATATCAAGTTTGTTAATTTACAAATATCTTGTATTCTGAATAGTCAGCATGCCTAAACTTGTTTAAGGTTAAAGAAAAACACCCTCCCAGGTTTGAATACATTATTTGCATCAAAAGCTCCCACTTAATGCCAATCAAATCTAGTATTCGCTTATTTCTGCAACTCTGATCCTTTTGGTACTTAATGCCTTTTACTTCCACCTACAACAAAGTAATTTAAGTTCATTTCTGAGTGTTGATGTTGCAGATATAAAAAAAAAAACCAAACTTGTAAAAGAACAGTAAAACCCCCAAGAATATTTAACCACTATTTCTGTAAGGTTTATCTAAGTACACATGAAAGAACAGTGACAAGTGAAAGGAAAGTTAAGCTCAAATATTGCAGAATATAAAGCTGCATATGTTGAATTCTCAGCAAAACTTTTTTGAGACAGAATATTCTGCAAGTAATTTTTACCAGTACTAAATATTATTTCTCTAGAGAAGCAAAGTGGATAAGACATTAAAGAAGATTTGACTTTGCTCTTTTCAATGCAATATCATTGAAAGAGAAAGGAAGAAATAAAAAGCAAGAAAACAACCCAAACCAGCATACTAAGTGTGCAAATGTACAATATAATTGTCACAAATCCAAATAAAGGCTTGTGGAGGAAAACATGGTGAAAATGTTCTGGAACTACTAGAAAACAGAAAAAGTTATATTATGACTTAGAAAACTGTCGATTGGCAAGACTGTCTTTTCAGGCTTCTTGAGAAGGTTGCTCATCTATATACAGCCCCAGAGACTGAAACATGTGGTTTCTCTGAAAACTGCATTTAAGAAAGCAGACCAAAAAAAAAAACAACCAAAAAACCCACCAAAAAAACCCCTAGAAACTCTTTTTTTTTAATGCAAAGATGTGAAATAGCATGTAGAAAACAAAACACCTGAAATCTTGCAATGACTTTCTAATTAGTCACACACACAAATAAACCACAAACAAAACAAAACAAAACACCAAATCCCAGAAGAAACTTTAAATATCTATGTCACTTGGATTAACTACATCACCTCAGAAAAATCCTATAAAACTTGGGGGCTGAACAGAGACCCTCTGAAATAAATTAAAGCATTCAATTTGGCCCTAAATACACTTTGGTGTCTAAATGCAGAATCTCAAGAGATATATATATATAAATGACCCTCATTGCAGAATTGTCAAAGATGAAGATTGAAAGATGATTCCATAAACGCATATGCATGCACGTAATTCTGTATACGTGACTAATTCTATTTTTAATGTTAAAAATTTCAGTAAACATTTGAAGAAACAAAACTGCATTTTTACTCTCTATATACGTCTTTGTAAGCATTAATATATGAAGATTGCATCACAGAAGTAAATCAATAGCAACAAAATAATATTATCAAATACAAGAAATAGTTTCAGGAGTAAGTGTTCCTTCTTCACTTTTTCAGCTCAATCTAAGCTGTATCGAGGGCAGACAGAAGCACACTTTGGGACCAAATTTTATACATTCCTGACACTGCATGAAAGGATGAATTTACAGTAGTGATAAAGTATTTAATATTTATGCCATATCCACAGTAGCTCTCATGTTATAAAGCATTTAAAAGTGTAGTCACGTTCTTACATGTACTTGTGGAATTGGTTGTCACTGAAATGATAAGAGGATTTTGGATTTCAAAAGGGGTATATATTGCCTTTAGAAAGATCCTCAGAAGCACATGGGATTTTAAGCTATCCTTTTACCCCAAAGACTCATTTGTTGTTGGGGCTTTTTTTTTAGGCTTAACCACCCATACGTACCCAAGTCCCTACATAAACAACTGAATGATGTATCACCTAAATTACAATACCTCTTTCTCTTGATATTTTTCTTGTAGCCTTAAGAACTCAGAATATTGCTTAGAATACTGGATGAGCAATAATGTCTCGGAACATGTATACAGATTAGGACTTTTCACACTTTATATATAGATTTCCATAATTATTTTGTGTTGAAAGCATATATGTAGCAAGCAGGTTAACTTGTTGGTTAGTACTAGCTGATTTGGTTTTATTCACACATACAATTTATTTCCAATATTGCTCTTCTTTGTAAGTATTTATTAGTAGTTGATTTCCAGCAATACACCAGATTAAATAATAATAAAAAAGGATTTTATAAAGTTTTTTTGTGGAAAACTTAAATAGTAAAGGATGTTATTATTTGCTTGAGTTATACACAATATTTGATTATTACCTGACATACAGAATCAAATATATAAATTATTGACTTAAAAGAATCACTTGGATTCTGCTAGACAATATTTGGTGCATCTCTCACTAAGTTTAGTGAGAGTTCATGTAAGTTTGAGAGAGAACTAGATTGAATTATTAGATTAACTGAATCAGTGTATCTAGTGCAATTATTATACAGTGTTTCCAGAATTACATGTACCCAGACAAAATGCAAAGTCTTCATTATCTTCTGACGAATGATAAGGTATTTAAACACTATTGTTTTCACCGTTCCAATAAACTTACTGAAAAAACTCCAAAAACTCAAATAAAACAATTAACAAAACTAGTGACAAGTTGGTATTATATTGATAAAGGCCAAATAATCCTTGAATCAAACTTCTCTGAACATGTACAATACAGTATTTATTTTTTTTTTCTTTAATAAAGATATGTGTATACACTGAAGTCACACTGAATTAAGTATTCTGAAAACAGTAAATTATCAGATACCAGAATCACTCTGCAAGTGCACTGGCGTACATACTCCATACATTTATGGAGGACATACTACGTATGTAGAAGCACAGATGATGGGCGGAGGAGACCAGCACAGTGACTTTAAAATTTTAATAAGAATATTTTGGTTTTTTCTCCAGTTACCCATATAAATTAATGACCAGAGAAAATGTCAGAAATTATGTAATATATTTCTAATTGATTTTGATGAATATGCTGTACCTAGCTTTATCCAGATGGCCATAACTAAAAGTTTAGACCAAAGGCTTCCAAGCCAGTTCCTTCCTGATAAACATTTAGTCACCTTAGAATTGGGTCTATGTCATAGCTAGTAAGGAATTCTAGATCATCAGAGCAACTACGCTCATCGGTTTTGAAAAAACAAGTTAGCTGTAGATGAATTATCAATTTGTATTTTTAGATGCCATGTTTTCCTTTTTGAGCTCTTAAAGCTATCTGACCAAATCTAGCTAAACCTTCCTCTAAATCAGCACAGAAGTTATTAACTTATTAAAAGAGAACAGAGAGAGTTTCTGTACTAATAAACCACACTGAATTTTAAAGAAGTCTACAACTTTAATGAAAACTTTACTTTTCAGATATGTTCTCAACTGTATCGTCCAAGAATAAAATATGACTTTGTAGGTACCTAGACTTTTAAATAATCACTTATTAATAAACAAAATAAAAGCTAAAGCTCAAATAACAACAAAGAAGTTCAGAGGGATCTGAACAGACTGGACCAACAGGCTGAGACCAATGGGTCACTGAAAGAGTGGTCAGGCATTGGAACAGGCTGCCCAGGGAGGTGGTAGATTCAGCATCTCTGGAGGTGTTCAAAAAACATGTAGACATGGCATTTCAGGACATGGTTTATTGGACAGGCAGGTGGAATTCAGGATCTTAGTGTTCTTTTCCAGCCTTAAAGATTTTCTGAGTCTATGATTCTATGACTATTAGATAGGCTTGTATATCCATACAGTCAAGTTTGTCCTTTTTTATTTGACAGAGTTCTATTTTGCTACATCTCAAAAAAAGAAGAAAAACTGGTTTTTTATTATAACAAAGCATAAATTCCTATTTTCTACTTAAATAAACACAAAAATACCCCCTCCAAATTAAAAAAACACAATTTGCAAAGATCTACATGAGAATCCTTATTCAACAACATACATATTGATTAAATCTTTTAGTTTAGTTTTTTTTTTTTTTTTAATCCTGTGTAAATGTAAAGGAAGTAAATCTGACTGAGGAATTACTTTCAATATGAGATCAAAATCCAACAAAGTGTTTTGTTGAAGACAAGCCTCTCCATGGTAAATTGAGATCATTTTCTGAATTCACTGTATATCATGAAGCAGGAAGTTTTTGAAGGAATTGACAGCAAGAAACAGAATTCGTTGAACATTTTCCTGCATTAAATGATATAGTATATTTGGGTGGTATTTTTCTCCAATTTCTTCTTAGCCATTTCTACTTTTCTTTCCTGTAACTAAAAATACCAGACAGCTCTATTTTTGTATATTCAGCTGAGGTAGTAACATAATGTGCCCTTCATCATCCATGTCTTGCTATAGAACAAAATAATTATTTTTGAAACAACTATAAAATCAAATCTGCCACTGGGCTTGTTAATATTCTAGACCAAAGTATGTTTTGAATAGGCAGAATAAATTCTAGTGTTGAACACAAGATGGTTATTAATGTTGAAAATGTTAACCTTGGAGTTTATAATACTGAAAATATTTTAAATATGACTGTCTATTGAATAGCTCTGCCATGGACAGTAAAGTACACAGGGAAATACATCTTTTGCAAAATAACAGAATTTTCCAAAATGAAGGCTTCAGACAAAGAGATTTGAAATCTATACACAGTCTGTCTTCAGATTTGAATGGAAATATCTCTGTAACTAGAAGCACTCCTACAGTGCTCCAGTGTCTGCACTTTGGAGACAGCTGTAGCAAGAAACCACGGAGAAAGTCTGATCCAACCAAGACAGAAACAATATCCAATCACTTAAAAGTTTATTCAGAAGATTAATCTCCCTAAATTTTTGTGAGACACTGCTGGCACTTTAATTAACTTGAAGAACTCTCATATTTTGCATTGATATGCTTTAATATGTAGACCTCTTGCAAGATACAAATGTCAGTGAAAGAAAGTGTTAGACTGAGCTCAGAAATTCTGTTTCTACATAAAGGAGCATTCCTGAGTTACTTCCCTTGGCTTTTGTAGAACTTGACCTTTTTCTTTGGACTTCAAAGACATATGGATCATACCTGGAGTACTGCCTTCCTGACTGCTGACAAATCTGTCCATTATCTCTTCTGTTGTTCATGGCTTTCCTAATTTGCAGCTGGCCAGTTTTATCCATAGTTTGTCACAGTAATTGAAAATAACAAACTGAAAAATTGTTTCTTTTTACTGATGGTTCTCAGAATCTAATCATCAATGTAAACCACCAAAATTCTCACAGGTGGTTGTACTTGTCTTTAGCCTTAGTACATTTGTTGTGCCTAATCTTCCAAAAACGTAAAATAGAAGTAACATTTGCAAATATTTTTTTTTTAAATCAAGCTGGTTTGAGTCAATGCTTATGACTTCAAGGTTTATGCTCATAATTTGGAAAATAGGTTTCACAGTACTGAAATTTCATACATTGTACTCTGATACTAGGAAAATGCCTTAGGCAACAGCAAGAGCTAACTGAAGAGCTTTTTATAAAGGGAAAGGTTGGGCAACAAAATCTAATATTTATTATGTAATAGCCAAGAAGAACTGACGAGAGCAGAGAGAATAAGAACATTTCTTTTTCTTTTGTAGCCAGAATTTTAGAAGAGAGAAGTAGAGGAGATACATTCAAGTTTTTCCACACTTGTATTATCCTTTCCCTATTCAGCTAGACAATATTTTTGAACAGTGCAGATTTGATTTAAATTTTTGATAGAAGGCTTGAGGTACCTAACATAACCTAGAATTTCAGGTAACAAAGTCTTGCACAGCAATCTTAACTGCTTATCTTCAAGTACCATCTGTCTCAAAAATGCTTCAAATAAAAGAGGAAACAGTAGGCTCCACAGTTCCAGATTCTAATTTCCTTTACATTTTTTTTTCCTAGTTTAAATACAATAATAGAATAGTGCACCAGCAAAACACCATCTGTTCTCCAGATATTTAATGGCAAATAGGTGTTCTATCATAATGTGAAGATGGATTTAGGGAGAGGAGGGCAAATGTGAGAGAAAAGAAGATCCAGCAAATGTAAAAGTGGGACCAGATAGTGCAGGGTAAAATAATGAGAACAGAGTGCAAGGTATGGAAAGAAGGGAAAGGACAATGCAAAAGAAAAAGCAGAGGTTAGAGATACGGAAGGGAACAAGCAAATCCCATATGCCAGAAGCCACCGTCTCCTTCCATCAAAGAAGATTCCAATGCTTTCCAACTTGGTTAGTAATTCTGTTATGCTTAATGATTTATGTATGCTTTTTTAACTTTGTGATTAGTCTCAGCAATCACAATATAACTGATTGCTTTTAGCCACATCTACAAAAGGTGTAAATTCTCTCTAGGCTTAATGGAATGTTGTTTATACCATATAATACTGTCATTCAGGGACCTAACCCAGGAGATCTGCAATAGTGGAACTAAACCCAGGATTTTGGAACTGGTTGTCTAGCTAGAGAGGAGACATACAGAACACAAGGGACAATGAAACTACAGATTGTGTTATGAAGTGAATTTTTAACATAAGCATATGTTTTAAATTTATTCTCTGAATGATCATGATTTGTTGGAGAAAATATTTTTTTCAACTTTAATCACCAAAATTTAGCTGTTATGACTTTTCACTGACTGTATCTTCTAGTGCAGAAAAACATCTGAAAACATGTATCCTTTTCTAGTGAGAATAACGCATAGAATGCATTTCCAAGGGTAGAAATGCCAAGAAGAATAGAGCCCCAGATAACCTGTAGAAAGTCACCCATAATTTATTTTTATAACTAATCCACTTATTAAAAAAAAAAAAAGTTTTGACAAATAATTGTGGTTCTTCTCAGCAAATAGCAGATGGACAGGGCCCTACTATTTAAAAAACATTAAACAACACAGAATATTTTGCTGTGATTCTGAGCAACATCTTCTGTCCACTTGCAGGGCACACAAGACAATGAAGAAAGCAAGGAATGAAAATAAAACCTGGAAGAACTCCTCTTGATTCCAGTTGATTGCTGTCTTTGGACAGATTGAAAAGTAAAACTTAAAACCAAGTTATTTTCAGATAGGATAGGGGGAGGGATCATCCACATGAATGGAATAAATCTGAAGATGAAGACTTCATGGAAGTTTTGATTTAGCTGGATAGTTACAGACCATCTTCTTGTTATCTGACACTGGAATGCCTTAGACTGGGAGTCAGGAATTAATTGTATTAGAACAAATGTTACAGGCACTATTTTTAAGGGCTTTAAGTTATCTCACTTAAGTAGTATAGAGATATAATGAAAGAGATGTGATAATTTTAGAACTGGATGTACAGAAGATAAAGTTATTCTTTTTGTATTTTTATATAAACCAAAGAACAGTAGTGGAATCAGTCAAATAGAGAAAACAGAGACTCTAAAGTCCACTGGAAAAGGACTCTTTTTTTCTTCCTTGATTCCTTCTTTCCATTTTCATGAAAAATATCTGAATGTTGTGAATAAATTTGATTTTGATTCAGGTAAAACAAAATAAAACATAGATTGGAGAAGTAACTTGTTGTTGAGTTTGCAGATCCAGCCTCCAACCTCTAACAGACATACAAATAATTTATAAGAACACTTATAAGCAATTTTTTGTTCCAGTTGGGAAGGCAGGCAAAGAGCTGTCTCTGCAACTGAAGTTACTGCCTTTTCTAAGCTGGAGAAGCTTTTACCCATGATGGTTGGGTCAGTCGCCTTTTCAGTTGAGTGCATCTTTTCCATAACCTTCAGACTTTCCGCCAACTCACATGTTTCATCACTTAAGTGTTCTCCAAATACAGCTTTCCCCACCCACCTACTGGCTTATGTGTGTACAGTAGTTTTTTGCTTGTTTTCTGCTAAAATAAAGCTTACAACTTTGTAAAAATCACAGAAACAGAATTATAGAACAACATAGGCTGAAAGGGATCTCAAAATATCATCTGGTCAAACCTTTAAAAACACTACAAAAAATTCACTTCTGACTGTTATTGTTATGCTACAATAAGACATCCATTAAGGTTGGACAGTAACTATTCGGTAGGCAAAATTATTTGGTAAGAAAGTCTCAGGTCTCAACATATCAGATCTCATTGAGTTCTCACCCCTTTACAGATAAATGTAAATATTGTGCTATTAAAAAAAAAATTCCGGTATTAAAATTACATAAATGCAGAAAATAAAAACAAAGGAAACAAAAGACAAGATACATTTACAATGAACTCTGTTGGCTTTCTTGGATTTTTAAAAATATTTGTAGACATTTCATATGAAATAATTATATCTGTAATACAGACCTTTTTGGTTTGATATCATGATTTCAGGAATCTCTGATGGAATGCACTTAAGTGTCAGTGATGCTTTTTCATGCATACTCATTGTGGGAAGTAGTTACTACTGCTGGGGCAGGACTGGAGAACAGAAAGACTTCTCCTATTGTGTGAGAGTCTCCAGAATTCAAGAGCTTGAGCCAATATTTTGAAGTACTATTTAAAAAAGAAATTAAGCTTAATTCATAACAATGTCTTTGTCCTTAAAATTATTCCTGCCATATAAATGGGAAATTAAAAAAGAAAAGACAATAATCTTATGCAGAACTCAGATTAGTTTGATGGGAAACTTCTACAGAGGGATGAGTAAGCCAATTCACATGTTTATATTTTACAATTCCAAATATATTTTTGAGGTAGGTTCTTTAGATTCTTCATGGATTAGACATTTAAGTTACTACACATCCAATTTACTGGGTTTTTTCTGTCTTAAATTATAATATTGGAAAGCTAATATATAATACAAGTTACAACTCCAGGGAATATTTTAATACCTGACATGTTCAAGTATCACTGAAAGTAAATTTGGAGCTGAAAAATAAGATTCACTATTCTTTGCCTTAGGCTTAGTCTACATCATGAAGATAGTGCACCAAGAAATTTTTGGTTATTGCAAAACGTAATTGTTTCAGCCCCATTTTTTCTCCCCTGATCCTTAAAGAAAAGAGCTGGTAGGCACAATAATCTGTTTTTGTAGCTGAATAACCTTCATTTCTATCAAAAGAGGCCTTTGGGCATTTTAACAAAATTATTACTAACTCCCACAAATGACTGATTCACTATCTTTAATACCAAAGTTGTTATCCTAAAATTACATTCAAGAACTAGAGCTCTAATTGTGAGAACCATGACAGTTTCACTTGGTACTGTCAGTTAACACTTTCTCTATATACCATAACAACATTCCAGCTCCCCAGCTTTTATTAAAGAGCTTTAAGGCAATTTTCTGCAACAGGTCCTCAATAATCTCATGACATGGCCCTTCAGGAGCAGAAAGCAATGAAAATGTTGTCAAGATGGAAAACCTGTAGATTAACTAAAAAAGCTTATCTCCCCGCACCAACAACAGCCATGCTGAGATATCATATATTACAAACATATAAACCAAAATGAGAACCAACTTGCAGAGGTCAGAGATTTATAAGTTTCCTTAAGTAATTACATTAATAAGGTTAATGCAGATAGATAACCTAGATGCACTGTAAACTATGGGACTGTATAGGTATAGAAATGAAAAAGTCATTTATCTGCAGCCTTGTATGGCCACAATAGCCTTAAGGGCTGAGAATAAAACGTACCTCTGATAGTTGTGTAATAAAATTTAGTAGATACTGATATAAATAGTTTCTACTATATGTTATAGTTACATTAGCATTTAAATGCTATCTTCTGAAAAAAAATTATCTTTAATTGTTTTAAACAAAAATGTTTGATATTTTTGAAATAAAACTTTTCAAATTGTAGAATCATGTAGGTTGGAATGGATGTTTAAGATTTTCAAGTCCAACCATTAACCTAAAACTGCCAAGTCTCCCACTAAATCATGTCCCTGAACACCACATTTAGATGTCTTTGAATACCTCTAGGAATGGTGAATCAACCACTTCCCCGGGCAGCCTGTTCCAATGATTGACAACCATATGGGTAACAATTTTTGTCCTAATATTCAATATAAACCTCCCTTGACACAACTTGAGGCTGTTTCCTCTCATCCTATCACTAGTTACTTGGAAAAGTAACATTACAGCTTCCATTCAAGTAGGTGTAGAGAGCAATAAAGTATCCCCTCAGAATCCTTTTTTCCAAAGCAAACAACTCTAGTTCCCTCAGCCACTCCTCATAAGACTTAGACTCTAGACCCTCACCATATTGGAGCACTTCTTTAGACACACCCCAGCAGCTCAGTATTCTTCTCATACTGAAGGGTCAAACCTGAACATGGTATTTAAGTTGCATCCTCACCAGTGCTGAGTGCAGAGGGACAACAATTTTGCTGTAGTGGGAACACTGTTTAATGCTGGTCACAGTATTGAAGATACAAGTCAGGATGCTATAGTCTTTTTGGCCACCTGAGCACAAAGCTGACACACAGCTGCCAACCAATATTCCCAAGTTCTTTTCTGTCAGGCAACTCTTCCCCACGGTCATAGCATTGCATGGGGTTGTTGTCACCTAAGTGCAGCACCTAGCACTTAGGCTTGATGAGAATCTCATGCCATTGGCCTTGACCCATTGAAACAGATTGTCCAGATCCCTCTGCAGATCCTTCTTACCCTCAAGCAGATCAATGTTCCTCACCAACTTTACGTCATCTGCAAACTCAATCCCCTCATCCAGATCACTGATCAAGATGTTGAACAGAACTGGCCCCAATACTGACCCCTGAGGAACACCACTTGTGAATGGCTGGATTTACCTCCAATCACAACTCTCTGGGATTAGTCGTCCAAGCAGCCTTTTACTGAAGGAAGAGTGCACCCATCTAAGCCACAAGCACCCAGTTTCTCCACAACAATGCTGTGGCAAGTGGTGTCAAATGACTTATTGAAGTTTTGTTAGACAACATTCATAGCTTTTTCCCTCATCAGTTTAGTGGGTCACCTTGTCGTGGAAGATTAGGTTAGTCAAATAGGACCTGTCACAGAATCACAAGGTTGGAAAAAACCTTTAAGATCATCAAGTCCAACTGTTCCCGTCCTATGCTAAACCATACCCCTAAGTACCTCATCTACCCTTAATTTTCTTTCTAGCAGCTGGTGCAGTGCTGTGTTTGGTATTTAGGATGACAGCAATGCTTATAACACACTGATGGTTTTAATTTTTCCCAAGCAGTCAAGGAGTCAAGGATTTTTCAGCTTTTCATTCACCTTGGGAGGGGATACATTAAGGACAGCTGAGCCAAACTGGTTATAGGTGGTACTCCATACCAATGATGTTATGCTCACCATAAAGAGGGGTTGGTAGTGGAGGAGCACATGGCTCGAGGAGGCCTGGCTTGGGGGACAGTCCGGTTTTCAGATGGCTCTGAGCTGTACAGTTTTGTGTACGAATTGTGTGGTTCAGTGATAAACTGCCTATTTTGTTACTGTTAATGTCTCCTTCCCTTTTCTGTTCCAGTTAACTGTCCTTATCCCAACCCACAAGGTCTGCCTTTGTTTATTTCCTCTCCTTTTCACAAGCCTCCCCTATGCACTACCCCCACACCACCCCCCCCACCCCCACCCCCAGCGCCAACCCCAAAGTGGTGCTCAGCTGCCAGCTGGGGCAAAATCACAACAGCATTGCTCTGCATCTCCTACCTCCATTGAGATGGCAGACCAAAGGACATCACTAGCACACTATCTTGCACACAGTGGCGTGCCATGCCTATGTTTGTCCTCTTCTCCCTTGAAAACTAATTTAAAAATCTTTTGATAAGCCCTTCTTAGCCCTGTGCAAAAATCTTTTCCCCTTCTGAGACAGGTATACCCTGTCTGTTGCCGGGAGGCCTGGTGATGTGAAAACTGACTCGTGATCAAAACCCCAAATCCTGTCAGGAAAATATTTCAGAGACCTAAAAATGTCAAGGACAAGGTCAACCACGGATGATTTGTGCTTGCAAAATGTCAAGACTATGATATGCAAAATGTTGCCTTCATAACAGTATAAAGATAGTGTCCACATTAAGTTAGTAGAAAACTCTTTCTAATCATTAAAATAACCATTCAGAACCAGTCAAAGTAATGAAAAAAATAACCCATAGCTCATGTGTTATTGAGAAGACATATATAAGACATAGTTGCCTGACAAAAGGAATTGCCACTAATGGCCTTATTTAAAAAGACAAAACACCTCCCCTCAAAAAAATTTGAAAAATATGTATTCAGTTTCAAATGTACCTTACACCAAAATACATACTCAAAAATAATGTGCTTACTCTCAGTTTAAATATCACATCCACATTGATGATGTAAGTAGGCTATTAGCACCAAAGTATTGTAGAATTCCAGCTAAGTGTCTGTAAAGCTGGGTCCTTAACAGTCCTTATATCCTTCAGTTTGAAATTCTGTGATTTTTATTTGATAATTGATTTGTATTTAAAGCAAATTTTCAGTCTTTTGGACATGTGCATTTTTCCTCCTAATCATTTCATGTATTCTGCAACATAACTATTATAGTTTAGTGAAGAATGCTCCTTTTCAAAAGGCAGCGGAATTTCTGATTTTCTTCATTGACTGTTCTTACTTATACATGTGAGATTTTCGGGGCATCTTGAAAGACAAAGGCTTTAATTTTTATCTCACTTATACATGTAAATCACTTCAGTACATTAAAAGTGTAAAATAAGTGTGGCTTTTCTTTTTTTTTGATTCACTGCATTAGAAACGTCCATTCTGTAACCTGGTTGACTCATTTATGATGTACTACTTAGCAAGTGACTTGAGAATAACAGTATGTATTTCATCATTTTGCTTTTCATCATTTTATACAGACAAAACTATTGGAACTTGCATG
Organism: Gallinula chloropus; assembly: GCF_964237585.1. Classification (NCBI taxonomy): domain Eukaryota; kingdom Metazoa; phylum Chordata; class Aves; order Gruiformes; family Rallidae; genus Gallinula; species Gallinula chloropus. The sequence goes on along the minus strand of NC_140087.1, from coordinate 14,621,185 downwards.
GTGATGATTACAGAATTAAAAAAAAATAAATTGGCAGTGGAATCTTTAGAAAATGTTGACAATTATTGAAAATGCTGGAGAAATGTGCTCTGAAAAAAATGACTTTTTTTATTGGTTACTTTTATGATAAAGGAAATCATTACCTGCCTTTACTGATGAACTCTTTTTGATAACAGCAGGTAGCCCAAACCTCTGGACTTCATTAATAAGAAGAGCTCCTGGCACTACTGACTTTATTAAAAAGAAAAATAAGAATAAAGCAATATCAGTATTAACACTTTCTTGTTTAATTTTTTTGCTTTTGATAGGTACTCTTTAATTCATTATTTCAAGCCTTCAAAGGAATTTGGATTAAAGCTTATTTGAAAATTAGAACCTTGGTTCCTAGAGCTTTTTCCAGAACTCACTCAGTGGCACAATTCATGTTAACTGCATCCCAAAATAAAAAGCATATGTCATTGTTTTCAGTCAATGTGGTCATCTGTATTCAAGCTCTAAGAATGTTTACAATTTAAAAAGGATCTTCAAATCAATCCCATACATCCCCTGAGTACCTCCTCACACAACTAAGTATTTTTTATTATTTGTTGCATGTTTTTAAGAACTTCACTTTCTTACTCTGACTGAAAGCCACTTCTTTATTCCAGAATCTCATTAACTCAGACAAGAAAGTGATGAACAGGGAAGTGAAATGTCTTGCCAAGAGAACCTGGGCAGGCACTGAGCTACCCAGTAGCAAAGCTAGATGCAGAAATCCAAATGAGTGTGAAGGGGTTCAAATTCTTTCCTACCCAATACTGCCTGGGTGCTCCTCTGTACTCCCCCATTTATACAATTATTCCTAAACTGAATCATAATTACATTACCTAGTTGTCAAGACATATATTCTTTTGCCAGGTTTAAAAGCCTCTTTTTCCTTCCCCTCCACAATTTCCCCTTGGAACAGCATTGATATCTCTGACACAAGGAGAATGAAAACTTCTTGCTTATATTTTAACTATGCTGACTAAATATAGGGTCCCTCTACTACAGTGAAGTTTCACAATGAACACACAGTGTTCTGTTTCCAAATGACATATCTCTCACTTCCTAATGATTTAAACCTCAAGGAACAGCCATCAGTCCTTCTGCCGCATTCATTACTTTGACTTCCCATCCAAATGTCTTTTTTATACAGTAAGTAGATATGTGGAACAATTTGTTTCATACTTATTTTTTAACAGTGCAGATATGTAGAAATAAAGTTAACAATGAACTTCTATTTGTTGATTCTTTGCAGTGAGTTAACTGTTACCAGTGAGGGACAGTATCATTTTCTGTAAGGTTCTCAATATAGAAGTGGGAAGGAAGTTCATTAAGATCTTTCTCTAAAAATTAAAATCCATAAAGTTTTACCCAGCATTTTGTTCAGTGAACAGTGATCTTGACATATAAAAATAATCCGTATTCCAATATCTTCCACCAGTGTAGAGTTCTTTATGCAGAGGACTCAAAGTCTTACTCTTGTGAAAATGTGCAGGCGAGAGAATGTAGGGAGAAGCAAGGTTTTGTTTCCTCCCTACAATATGTCAATCATTTCAAAAGTCTATGTGAATAAAAATCTTTTCTACCAAAAGATGATAGAGATTGTGTCTGCCTTGAAGTTTAATAATGACCAGAGAGCAAGCTATGAGAATGTCAGAGTTCAATCTTCAGTACTTTCATGGAGAAGCAGAATGGTTTTGTGTTCACAGACAGAGGTTAATCCAGTTTTCCTTTACATAGTTATCTGATTTAACCTCATTTCATATATAAGCTGTTCTGTTTCATCGTTTGTTTGTCCAGGAGAGCTGATATATACACAAGGAAGCAAACATACTTTTCTATGCTGAAATAGCAAAAAAAATATAAGCTGGAGAGAGAGCTTGGCAGAAAAGCAGTTCCAAAGTCTGTAACCCCCCTTCTTTCAGTAATCTTATAATTCTTCCCAGCATACTGAAAAAAAAAAAAAACTGTGAAAAAATTAAAATAAAATCAATTTTGTTAAAGCAGAATAAAACGCTTTAAAATATACTAGATAAATAAACTATTATAGATAAGACATGAAGAACCTTATCAACTTACTGAGTTGAAACATATTAATAAATGATATATAGACTTCTAAAGCTAAAGTTGATTAACGTCATTTCATCCATTAAATAATTTTCTCATTTTAATAAGATTTTTTAATAAGATTTTTTTAATGAGTGGTAAAATTACATGCTTTTGTCATTATTGGCAATCATAAAACCGAAGAACTATTCATTTAACAATATTGAGATAAACCCATTCATTAGTTCACATAAAGTTAGGGTCCAGTAATGTGTCCCATTGAGCAATCCAGGGCAATTCAGTTATTGTTCTTCAATCTCAGTATTTAGAATATAAAAACCCTGGTCTTCTAAAATAAGTGAATTATTTTATTTACAAATATTTAAAGTAACTGTTTACCTCTCTGTCTTTTATTAGTTCTCTGAAAGGTCATGAAATTGATAATAAGATTATAAAGCACTGCACTTCTTTGCTATTAAATAGACTCCTCTAACTTGCAACACTGATAATTACACCACATTCTGCTTCTTATTTTTCAATGGTCCTGTTCCAGAGCCATTTTGTTCAACATCTAGAGGAGGAGCACTTGTGAAACTTGCTTTTAAATACAGCACAGGTAATCTATGACTTTTTCTACTCTCTGGAGACTAAGCTAATTCAAACGTTTACCCATCTGCTCATTCAGTAATAGCCAAATAGCATATACAATTTCAAATACAGCGTGGATGACACTGATTCAATATAATAAGAATTCTTCAGATTTTAGTTTTGAACAGAGAATGACTTTCAAATCTTACCAATTTTGGTAGAGAAAGCTATTTCAAACTTTGGACAATACAAATTAGTTAAATCTTGTGAGGACAGTGTTCCAAACTTCCTAGTTAAAGATTATTGAAGACTTTTCCTCCAAGGTTTAGTATTTTCACTCATGGATGTTCAGTTAAAAATTCTGCTTGCTTCAGCTGACCTTGTGGACAAATTATGTTATGAAAAATGTGAAAAAAAAATCAGAATTTAAAATCATTGCTATAATGTACTTTGTTTTTCTTGGAAACAACTAGCAGAATTGTTATCAAATCATTAATTACATCTTAAACGAGAACTGTAAAGTAATAAAGGCTTCCTGTGCTGCTGACAAATTACAATAACAGATATAAAGAGGCCTTGGGAGTCTTTTTATGTAAAGACTGGGATTTTGTTCTTTAAATATTTATAGAAAGAGATTTTCTAAGTGACATCTAATCAAAAATGTAGTAATTACCAGAATAAATAAATCACTGAGGAGATAGAAAAGTTTAAGAGGCTGACTGGACACAAATTTGTTTTATTGACTCATATTCATTAATAACTTTGAGTGTAAAACTATCATTTGTTGCTAAAAAATAATGTGTCACTCTTCTCTTGCAGAAGAAAATTAAGCAGGCAGCTGGAAAGCCAGTTTCATGAGAACAACTCATCCATTGTTTTTTCTGCCAAAATTATCAGAAGCTGATAGCATCAAGCCTGAAATGAAAGTTTATTTCATTATTTTATTTTAAAAATTTTCAAGATATGAAGTTCTGAGACAGCGGCTTCCTCTTGCAGGTGCTGCCAGTATTCCATCAAGAAAGATCCATTCAGAAAGTTTAGTAGCCGGTAAATAACTTAAGCAGTTTATGATGTACAATGAACAAATGCACTGTAGGCTTAAAAGAATTTAGGAATGAAGCTACTTTTGCAATTGCCTCGGACTTTTTTCTGTTTGTTCAACTGATATATAGGAGTGGAATAAATGGCCTGTCAATACATGACTGCCTTACAGTTTGGAGTCTCACTAGTGGTAAAAAGAGCAGGACATTTCATTATGATGAAAGTATTGTTTCTATGACTGCTATGAGACACATGTTTTTTCATTAAAAAAAAAACAACAAACATCAACTCCACAGTAAAAAACCAAAAAAAAAAACCCAAAAAAAAAAAAAAAAAAAAAAAAGGATACTCTTGGTGACAGCATTCCAGCATTGCTCATAGTTGTAAATATGTGCCTAGAATAAGGTGCTGGTAGATTTGAAGATTTTGTAAGGAGGTATAAAAGTCTCATGTTCCTCCAGAGGAAAAAGTTTTGACAGTTCCCGTATTAATCTTCTCAGGTTGCGGTCATTCTCATGCCAGAGCCTCCATTGTAATTTCTCTTTTATTTCCCTAGAGGATAGGTATTTGAGACCTCTGATGGAATACAGTTTTTAAAGAGGAAGTTCAATGCTATGTTTAAAGAAATGTGAAGTGGGTATATATGACTAACAATGCTTACAATAATTGTCCACCGTATTAAATTAAAAAAAAAGATAAGAAATACTCATCAGTATGCAATGCTTACTGATTGGTCAATTTATTATCATTTTAAGCCTGATAAGGCAATTTAAAATTATTTGTATTTGTTGAGAAATGTTGTGTCTAAGAAATTACTTTTTTTCTTCTCTAGTACTGAGAATGATCTGCAAAGCATAGCCTATTTTTTATATCTCTGGTTCAGTCTTGGTATCACCATGACTACAGCTAACTTGAACATATGTTGTGACTGCACAGAGATAGACAAGATGTATGTCGAACACAAGCAAGGAGACATCCAATATAATGGAACTCTTCATGTTCTTCAATCTGGTCTTCTTGTTCCATCTTCAATCCTTCTCTAGAACTGACTCCACCTCTCAGCAAGAGGGAAGGACTGCAGCTGTCACTAGATTTATGGATTGAAATAATTTTTCCAGATGGTGCACAGTAAGTTGAACAGAAATTTTTACAGTACAGATGAGTATCTGAGTGGGACAACCATACAGACATGCTGAAGTGGCTCCAAAGGAGCAAGTTTTAGAACTAGTACAGCCAGAGTGATAATCCTGATAAATGAGCTGCATGTAAATTTGGCTACTCCTTCTTCTAGAACTGATTATGTCATGGTACGGAAGTTCAGGACACAGGATGCTCCACAGAAATAATAAACAGTACCAAACGCCAGAAGATAGATTTCTTTGATACTTTTGAATTTTAGTCCACAACTATTAAACTCTGAAAAATATATTTTGCAATTGTGGACATTCTATGATTCTAAAATTAACTCCAGTATTTTCTCCATCTCTCTCATGGGTAATTAGAATTTGCTATTTCCTTGTAGTCTGAAGTAAATCAGGTAGATTTACATAAAAACACATGCTCTTTGTGGTTGGTCAAATTACAATTTTATTTCATTTTTTCATTTAAAGTCTTGGAAAACATAGTAGATGCAATTTGAGATACATAACTGTGTGTTTCACACAAGCAAGAGGCAAAAAAAAATGGCTTTGAAGCTAGATTTCCTGTATCCTTCACTTGTAATTTTAAAGACACTGTGCTGAATATTTGAATTGTTCAGCAGGCACCATTTCATGCAGAAATAGTTGAGAGTGTAGCCAAAATATATAGGGAAAATTTAGATGAAACGTCTATCCTACTTCCCTGAACAGACCGAAGAAGGCAGAGTATTTCACAGGGATGACAACTCAGAAAAATTGCTTTAGTTAAATAAATTGTCAAAGTTCTGTATAGAAAAAATTTCCCAAGTTTCATTGAATGAGGGGAATATAGATTCCAGTTATTCTCAGCGATCGCATCAGGCATTTTTCTGAGGAACTCTGTTTAGATTGTGGCAGGAAACAAATCAAGTCCATTTGCATTTTGAAAGATATTTAGATTTTGAAGACTAAGTACTTTGTGGTGATGATCTATACTGTGGAAAAAATTCTGACTAATTCTACTCACAGGTATTTTCCCAGTCATTACTCTCAGGAATTACCTACTGTTGGCTATTTTTTTACGACTCAGTTTCCCCAGAAAGAAAACTACCTTTCTTACCCATCTTCTTTCTTTAGGTTTTTAAAGCTTTATTTTTTTAGGCTGATGCATTTTTCAATAACATTCACTTAATTTAAATGCATTGATAAATTCCCCTGAGCCCTCTCTTTTCTAGACTGAACAGTTCCATCTCTCTCAGCCTTTCCTCATAGCAGAGATGCTACAGTCCTGTCATCATATTCAGGGACCTTTGCTGAAGTCCCTGCATTATGACCATACCTCTCTTTGTACTTGAGAACCAAGAACTGGACACAGAACTCAAGATGTGCCCTTACATGTGCTGAATAGAAGGGAAGGTTCACCTCCCTTAACATGCTGTCAGTACTCCAAATGATGAGGTCCAGGGTACTATTAGCCTTCTGGCTAATAGTATCCAGCCTTTTGCTGGATATTCAATTTTGTGTCCACCAAGACCCTGAGATCCTTTTCTGCAAAGCTGCTTTCAGCCAGTCAGACCTCAGAATAAACAGGTGCATGGGTTTTTTTCCTGCCCAGGTATAGAACTTCGCGCTTCCCTTTGTTGAACTTCAAGATGTTTCTGCCATTCACTTGGGCAGATAGTACTAGATCAAGCAAATAAATTAAGACAAAGGTATGAAATCAGAAAATGGCCTTGCGTGTTCAGAAGCTTGGCAGTTTTCTCAACTATTGTACAAATAAATAAATAGTATCTAAACTTGGGTGTTTTTCCTTGGTAAGCACTTTCATGTTAAAAACATTTTAATGTCCCCCTGTTAAAATTTTGTTTTAATCTTCTCTAATTTCAGTTACTTTTCTCAATAAACCTAGGTTATGAGTTTTGTTCACATAGTCTCAACTAGGCTTTCCATGCCATCTCCTTCTCTGTATGACCCTTCAGAGAACATCTTTTGACTTGGACAAGCTGTGTTTGAATGTATGGCTGTTTAAATAATACATGTTTCCCAGTTTAGTTCAAAGGTACAAGCCTTATCTCACTTGGAATTTTCTGCTGAATTTTGATCCTAAACACAAATGTGTAATTCCAGCACTTTATTGCTAGCACTTCAGCACTTCCTGTCAGAATAAATGTATTTAATGGAGTAAGTCATGTAGAAAATAACTACTAGCATTTTTTTTATTATTATTAAAACAAATATAAACTACTCTAGTGCTCAGCCCCAAGCAGAGATGATATCTGCCTTTAAAAATAGCTACTTCAAAGAAGTTCAGAACACATTTGCATAAACCAGTTGTCAGATTGTTTGTGTTTAGTTCAAGGAGATAAAAATTAGTTATAAAATGCCATGTGGGGAATTTGTTCATACAGTGTCCATAGGGATGAATAACTTCATAACCTGCATTTTACAAAGCACAAATTCTAAAATAACATTTCCCCTCCAATTACTCTTAAGTACATAGGCACATCTCAAAGGAGTATAGATTACTTTGGTTTGTCTAAAGTCTGCTAATAAAATTTCTTCAGAAGGGGTGCATATTTATTACAATTAGATAGTTGGTTCCTGTGGTGACAAACATAACACGAAGCAGAGGAGAAGGGGAAACAGAACCACCATCACTGAAGTGGTGACAACCCAACAGTACTGGACTACTGCAACATTTGGGAGGAGGTTCTTGAAATAGGAGCCTATCTAAGGAAGACTAAGTACCCTAATTTGAAGATCACTGAATTAAAGAAGAATCTTTCCTAATTTTTAGTCTTACTCTATTTCCTGTCTGAATTATGAAGCTGAATATTTCTATGAAATATTCTTATACAGTAGGAATGCATATGTAAGTTACTCCTACTAAAATAAATGTTGAGACACTCACAGACATGAATGGAGTTGCATGTGTAGTCAAATAGATTTTATTTATAAACTTTCATGGTCATACAAAAAGTGCAGGAATAGGCATAGGAATATAAACTGTTTCAGTGAGGTTAGAAAGATTAACAGAACAAGTCCATGGTATTTCATGTCAGTTGTCCTGAACATTGGAAAGCAGACCTAGCAACATTTATTAGTATAAATCTAAAGAGACATCATCAGAAACATGGATCAGTCATACCTACCTTGGGCTTGCCATGACCTTTTAATTTCATATATTATTAAGGGAGAAGCCAACCAATGAATTCTAACCAAAATGTATTCCTCATGATGCAAAACAAGCTGCAGTGAGAAACCAGCTGAAAAACAGCCCAGCGTGACACAAGACAGAAAGTGAAATGAAGAAATAGCATTTTGCAAATTATACCATGTGTTTTATTAATTAATATTCACTTATTAATAAAAGTGAATAATTTGATATTGCAGTGGGCAAATATTTTCCTTGGTGTTGAATATCCATGCAAAACTCTCAGGGTTCTCTGTTCTGCATTCTTTTTCATGAGTAAATTAAGATGTAAGAATTAGAAAGTCAGTTATATTTTTGGACACCCAAATGCTGTACATAATCTTTTTAAGGTTTTTGTTGCTGTACTTGTTTTGCACTGGATCTCTTTTCTAGTCTTGGTTCTGCTCACAATCTGTAGATCTCACATATGAGTAAATGACTAGAGGCAGAGTTCATAAACTACTAGAGTTGCAGTGTAGAAAGACTTGAAATTCTGTGGCTTGTGCCTTGCATAAAATATCAGGGCAACATGACAGACCCTATGACACCTGTCTTTCTGGGGAAAAATTTGGAAGATGGCCCTTGATTGATGTAAAAGGTAAAAGAAACATGAGAATTTCATAGCTAGGCAGAAATTACTAATGTTAAGGTAAAATACAAATGTAGAAAATAGATGACAAAGAAATTATTCATATAAGTATTATTTAAAAGATTAGCCAATAATGATCAAAGAACAAACCACCAGTCAAAATTAGACTGTAGCTGTAACCCAGGGCAACATTACATTTCTGTGCAAGTCTGCCAACATCCAGTTGAATCTTTGCTTTGCAGCTGTCTGTGATGCCCTACAGTGATAAATGAATACTGGTGTGTTAAATTGGAAGTGCAGAAACCTGCATAGTTTAAACCAAAATTAATAGATAAGTATAGCCTCAAAAATTGTTCTTTATATAGGTTCTGTAGCTTGGAGCTGCAATGATGTGTCCGTTTTTACCAATAGTTGTAGATTGAAAGCATACCAGCTAAACATTTATGTTGATTTGCTTGGTAAACCACTCATTTTCATTCCCTTAATTCATCATCTAATGCTAACTCCCAGATAAGACTTTTATATTTAACAGTTTTTCAGACTACACAAAAAGCATCACTGGCCTTCTTGAGATAAAAGGCATCTTTACACCTCAGAAATGTGTGCTACCCAAGACCATGAAAGTTTGCCATGTGATGTGCTAATGTTTTTTTCTTGGAGACAGAACTATTTTCACACCATTGTGAAGAGAGGCCTTAGGATTGTGTGCATTTTTTCAGCTATCAAGCTCGAAGTCATAGGTTTGTTGTGTATTAATATGAAGGAAGGTCCAAAGATGAAGCTTGATTGTGGAGTTTATTTGCTCTAATAAGACTGCAAAGCAGGAGTGCTGGGGTATTACTTTTGAGTCCCAGTTATTTGTCATGGGATTTTAATTTCTCCTAATGACTTCAGTGGTAACAGTGTTTCCTTTAAAGTATGACCTCAATAATTGTTTCTTGGCCCAGTGACAATGCTGAGAATTGATACATAAATAGTATTTCCTGATTTAGCTAAGCACCTCATTTAGTCTGAAATGTTTCATCCAATACTACATCTTGATCACTATGTCTGGTTCTGGGCTTCTGAGTACAAGGGAGACATGGACATACATAAGAAAGCCCACTAAAAGGCCAAATAAGGGCTTAGACTCTCTGTCATACAGTGAAAGGCTGATAGAGCTCAAATTGCTCAGCCTGGAGAAGAGAATGATCAGGCACATCTGAGCAATGTATATAGGTACCTGATGGTGGAGAGTAAAGATAGAGCCAGGCTTTTCTAAGTGATATTCAGAGAGTCAACAAAAGTCATCGGCCACAAACTGAAAACAAAGAAATTCTGTTTAAGCATGAGCAAATTATTTTTCACTGTTAGGATAAACAAACACTGAAACTGTCTGTCCAGACAGGTTGTAGAGATATTAAAAATCCAACTAGACGATGTCCTAGGCAACGTCCTGTAGCTCACCCTGCTTGAGCAGGACTTCAGATTCTGTGATTAGGTGATCTCTGTAGGTCCTATGTAATCTTAGTAATATTCTTATTCTGCGATTGTGTGTAGTATTTTGGGTTTGTTTTGTTTGTTTGTTTGGTTGGTTTTTTTGTGAAATGGAAAAGAAAGAACAAACTAAGTACTAGCTTTCTATAGAATTTTACATCCTTTCCTCGAAGGATGCATGATTGATGGTCTTCTTCCAGTTTCCATAATTTACACCCTAGAGGTAAATGGTCAGTTAAGATACAAGTACAGCCTGACACAGGGAAAAGATTTTTACATATGTCTTCCTAAGCTTCCATGTGGTAGTTGTAAAACTTCTGCAAGTGCTGTCAGATATTTTCTAGCACTTCCTGCTGAAGATGCTTCTCCTTTTCTAAAATAGTTTCATAATTATTGGGCTTGTGATTAACTAAGAAGGCTGTTTATAACCACCATCTTCCATAGAATGCCTTTCATTAAGAGTCCCAAGAGCAGAAGAATCTGGATTCCATTTCTTATCTATAAAAGGTCCAACTGTTCTTTAATTGCTCCATTTCACATAGTGCTTTGATGATTTAGATAAGTGCTCAGATATCTTAGGTGAAAACCATTTTTTAAGGAATGTAACTTTGCTAAATGGAACCATTCATGAAATTTATATTTGAATTAGTCAAACAATGCAGTTTCATTTGTTTTCGCTTTTGCAGTCACTGAGATTCTGAACTAATTGCGTAATGGGAATCTTCAAAGAGAATGCCCTGCACCGGATCTCTTACTTCCAAAAAAAAGTCTAACTACTGAAATTATTAAAAAACAAACAAACAAAAAAAACCCCAAAAAACCTCTTGCAGGAGAGTGCAGAGGGCTTCATTTCTTGTCACTTTAAATGTTTACAATTAGTGGTCTCCCATGCCAGTGGAGGAAAAGGTATTGCTAAGCTATTCATCTGTAAGGTTTTAAATATTTACTCTAGGATAACATTAATCACAGCTTGAAACTGGCACTTTCTCTCCTGTGGCCAAAAAGCAGCATAGGTTTTCATGCTTAGTGGTAGACATGTAGAAATTAATATTTGATCAGGTGAATTTGACCTACAGTTTTCAAACTGAGGATAGTTTTCATTACAAAAAGCCAATACACTAAAAAGATCTTGCTCAGTTTTGGGAGCTGGCATAGAGCCTTCTGATTCTGATTTTATTTTCAATTCACTTGTCTAGTCCAGTATGTAATATTTGAATGTGTAGATGGACAGTAAGAGTCTATAAACCATATCATTATTTTCTGTCTTTGGAACCTCTGGAGAAATCCTTAGTGCACTGTGTAATTCCTGACTATGTACTTTGGAACCTGAGTTCCAGTACTGATGCTTACAGATGGCAGTAAGTTTATTTTAAATGTGAAAGATAGGCATACAAACAAATTCCATTATTAAATAATTATTAAAATAATATAATAATAACAATATTAGTTTTTTAAAACCCAACAATTTGTTATGGCTCTGAAATCGTCGTAAACCAAATCTGTTATTGCACCAATGTTCCAATCACAAAATATAATCTTTAACTTATTTCAATGTGAAATTAGTTATGAGTGATGTGTATTTGACAGGAATGGATATTGATTTGGTACATTCAGCAAACACTGAAAATCCCTGGTGAACTGGGGAGTCTTGGACATCATCTGTTCTGATAAGGACAGACAATTTTGACAGTTTGATTTAAATAAACTATTGAAAGAGGAGCTAACACTAGAGAGGAACACTTTGAGTAAATTCCGAAAGCATCTTAATCCCCAATTCAAGGAAGTTTAGAACTGGCTGCCAAGAATCAGGAAAGTTACAGACTAAGGAGGAGGAACTTGGATTTTTTGGAGGGGTTTGTATTTATTTTATGGAACTGGTCCATTAGACTTTTTCCCAGAGGAAAAAGAGCTGATCCATTTAGATATCTTCAATTTGCATAGAAACAAGACCAATTTTCTAGGATGTGGACTAGTAAACACATTAAGAGCGGAAGAAAGACAGTAAAAGCAAATATTCATTTAACACAGAATTGTCAAGATCTGAATTAATCACATAGCCAAGAGGTGTGCAAAACAAATTCTTATACCTCAGTTCCAGAGGTCCTGCTAAGAAACCTACCTGTGCGACATTCAATAATGTAAGCATTAACTTCTCATGAGATTTTGACACCAAAAATGTATTTCCATCCATCTTATTTTCTTGTTTGAAAACCAGCACACAGTCAGTCTTAGCCTCTGGTCTGTTTTCATGGTGATGTTAAGTACCTGTACAGCTGAGTGTGGGAGCAGTTCTACACTCTAGCTGTTGTACAGTACAAGCTATATCAGAGGCAAGGATTCACTCAAGATCAGAACCTGATTTTAATCACCAAAACAAGAAGAAATACTCCTTAGCTTTCTTTGGATTTTAATCATCATGTTTAAAGTAGAAATTGATTCCAGGATGCCTTATGGACAGCATTACTCACTGTTGTGGGTTAACTCCAGTCAGCAGCTCAGTTGTACACAGTTGCTCGCTCTCTCCCCTGCAGTAGGATAAGGAAAGGAGTCAGAAAGGTGAAAGTAAGAAATCTATAGGTTAAGATAAAGACAATTTAATAAGCAAAGCAAAACAAAGAATACATTCCCTCCTTACAATGGCCAGGCAGGTGTTCAACCATCTCCAGCAAAGCAGGGCTCCATCATGCACAATGGCTACTTGGGAAGACAAAGGCCATAACTCTGCACATAGCTCCTTTCTCCCTTTTACTTCCTTTTACCTTTTATTTCTGAGCACAATGTTATGTTATGCGATATTTCTTTGGTCAGTTTGGGTCAGCTGTCCTGGCTGTGTACCCCCACAATAACACCATACTATAAGTAGCCAGAATGACTATATTTAGCAAGTCCAAATCAACAGATTATTCTTTGCTTCAGCTCTGTCAGTACAGCACTATGTTTTTATTTGCTTATGTTTACAGAACTAGATCTCTAGAATAAATTAAATGCTCAATAAAAATGGGGTTGAAGGAAGGTTTGGTTCAATGGTGTACAGGAGCCTTTAGTGAAGGGTTGGGTACTGTTCTTCTTCGCAGATTTCTCCCTTCTGCTCTGCATCAGCTCCTGTAATTTGGGATAGAAGGATAAGACTATTTTAATTGTATTTTCAGTTGAGAACTGTTGATGAAGTCAAAGGCCTTTAAACAGAGATATCCTACCTGGTCTTTTCCCTTCTGCTTCCTTATGTTTACAAATTTTGGTCTTAATACCATTTATTTTTGCTAGTGTTGTCAAAAAATGTTTTGTTAATTTGCATCAACTAAAGATCCCCCTTTGAGAATCCTCCTTGAAATTAATAGGATTTGATTGCTCACACTTCGACATGCAAGTTAATATAATCCAACAGGCATTTCTTCTGCACATAAACAAACAGTGTGAAATTATAATTACAACTAGGAAGTAGAGCAAGAGAAGCAAATTCGTCCGATTTTCATGCAAGCTTTATGTCTATCTTTTTCTTTCTTTTAGATTCACTTAAAATACACATTTCTTTCTGCTTTAGCAGTACTAGCAAACATGAAGGAGCAGAGAATAATACCGAATTTGATTTGGAATACGTCTATGTTCCATACATTAATGTGCTGTAGAGACAATTCTAAGCAAGCACTAATAAAATTGGATGTAACCTAACCTACACCGATCCTTGTACCTAAGCTAATTGATTGATATGCAGCACCACAGTGTAGCAGTAGTGTAAAGTTTTGCAGTTTGAAAACATTGATTCTAAAAATTTTTCACCCTTGTATGTACAGATCACAAAATTATGGTTTTGATGAGTGATAGATGTGCATTTTTCAGTTATGCTCCTCTTGGGGTGAGGCTAAATAGCAGTGAGGAAGAATCTGTATTTGTTTTGCTGCTCTTGTATATCAGGTCAGGTGGAATCATTTAGGAGACAAAAGACTACATTTGAAGAATGAACACCCTCAGTTGGGGTATTTTTGCAGAGTGCAGAGATCAGGCACTTCTTCAGTCTATGAAAATGGCTAGTCAGAATAGTGAAGACTTGGAGTGGGGTTTGGGGGGCTTTGCTGAAATGAACTCTTAGCAGACACAGCAGGCCTTGGGAATTATGGGAGGAAAAGATTTTATAGCATTTTTTGCAACCCTGACAGTCTGACAAGTGTTAGTTGACAGGAAACTTCAGGAAAACAAAATCTACACAACAAGGACTCATGAAACAGAGATGTGTTACTCTTTTACTCTAATCCTAATCATTGGTTTCTAATCCTATTGTCTTTCTCTTAGAAGCTGAGGAGGAAGGTTCACTCATTTGATTGGGGATTTTTCCCTATTCAAAAGACTAATTTTTATTTGTATTTTAATAATCTTTAATTTTTTAGGGGTTTTTTTGGTTATGTGTTTGTTTGTTTGTTTACATTTCAGGACACATAGTTTATGGAATGGTGCTTGTTCCAATTTCATCTGGGATAGAGTTAATTTTCTTCCTAGTAGTGGGCTGTCCTACCAGGCAGGAAAGCCAGGGAAATTCAGACTGGATCTCCTTGCTTTCTAAACTCCTTCTCAGAGGAGTCTAGGTGTGGCTGGATCCTCTCAAACTGGTCTGTCCTGTCCCAACAGATGGGTACCTGTAGAGTTAACTTTTTCTATGTGCTCCAGGGCCTAGGTTAACCCTCTCTTAGCTAGTCTCCTTTAACAACCACTCCTGGAAGATGAGCTTTTATAATCTTCCGTGTGGTACCCTGGAGTAACAGCAATTACCCAGGAGGTCCAAGCAAAGAACAACTTTACTTAAAAGCAAGTATGATTATAAAGCTTGCAAACAAAACTACACTATATATTCAGAGCAATGGATTACAATTGGTAGAATTCAGCAAAACTGGATTAACCCTGTTACTATTATGTGCCAAGATTAAAATTAGAAATTGAGATTGAGAAAGAGAGAGAGACTAAGAAAGAGTAAGAGAGAAAAAATAAGGTATCACCACCCAGGGTTCCATCATAGATTGTCATAAAGTTGTAGTCCTTTGGATAGCAGGTATGTGCCAGATGTCCCACATCTGCATCTTTTATGCTACCTGTCACTGCCCTTCAGGGAGGCCTAGTATATCTTGCACAGACTCAGTGTTGAATTGTAATGGAGGTTCCAGGTGGTCATGTCACCCCCCACAACTGCACTGATCAAGCAATGACCCCAGTCAGTGGCCTCACACAGGATTTTAGCAAGAAAGTACTCTGCACCCGCAGGGCCCTGCTTGCCTTTCACTGTTCCTTATTGGATAAGGACATTATCCTGTCTATCAGGGTGGCTACTGAATGAGGGTCTCACCTTGTAAGGACAGTATCTGGCTGGTTTATCAAATGAGGACCCCACTTAAGCACAAAGTCCAGTTTTTCAGAGAGGCTGCTTTGAGATCAAGAGTCTGCAAGCCCTTACCACCTTCGGACGGTGGAGACCTTAGTCAAAACACCCTGCAGATGTTTGCAGGATCAAACCCCTTGTGAGGCAAGAGCCAGTGCACAAGATGTTACCCTGCCTGTGCAGGTTCTGATATCTTGCAAGGGAGATTGTTTGAGACAAGCTTCCCATTCCTTTCCCTGTGAAATTGTATTTGGAGCAATACAGGGGGTACAGCCAGGACAGCTGACCCAAAATGTCCAAAGAGATATTACATACCATATGATGTCATGCTCAGTATATAAGCTGCATGGAGTTGTTTAGGGAGAACCACTGCTCAGAAACTAGCTCATCAGCCAGCGGTTGATCATCAATTGTGATCATCACTTATTATTGTTGTTATTATTATTATTATTAAGCTTTTATGTCCTATTAGACTGTTTCTATCTCAACTCCTATTTCCCTGGTTGGGGAGGGGATAGTGTACAAACAGCTGTGTGGTTGTTTTACCTGTCTGTTGGGTTAAAGTAGAACATGATGGCAGATTCACTTCAAAGGTTAGTTTCTCACAGTCTCAGAAATAAACTTTGGTGTCAGTAGTCTACAGTTAGACACAATTTATTAAGGCATATCCACTCCATAAATTAAATCACATTTAAACTGCTTTATGAGCTCAGGACTAACAATTCATCAGATACATCTGCAAAGACCTTCTACAAAATAACAATCACTGAAGTGTTCCTTAACACTGTAGAAAGCTATTGATTTTAAACTGACTAATTAAAGTTTTGAAATTGAAGCATTATCTTAGTCTACAGGCTATTTAAATCACAGGAAGAAAACAGCTATATTAGAATAAATAGATCATTCTCTTTCAACCTATTACTAATTGTTGGCCAAGGACCATTGTGAAATTCTTCTGCAGAAAAATTGTTTCAGTTATGAAAGTATAATAAAGTGATTTGTTCAGTGGTGATGGGTCATTTATTTATAGAAGAAGTAATTTGATTGAAGATGATCAAAGTGACCATCTAAACAGACTTTGATATATTGTGACTTCAAACACTCATGTCCAGGAAATGCTAACTTTAAAAAATGAGCTCTTAATATTACATGAGTATACACTGACTCCCAATCTTTCGAGCTTTTACCTGATTCTTAAGGGGACAGTTAAAAGGAACAACAATTGAGATGGTTGTCATTCCCAACATTCTTGAATGTAGAGAGGACAGAGGAAAGTAGGGATATTTACTAACCAATCATAAGGATTTGCATTGTGTGTCCTGATATGAGTGAATAAAAACAGATATGTATAGGACTTTGCACATTCAGTGCAATCTGATTCGGGACAAAAAAAAAAAAAAAGAGGTTGCTCAGGACTGGAATCGGGGAGAATTGTTAATGTTTCTGCTCCTGAAGTAAGATTGCTCTCCTTTAATGTATCAGTGTTAAGTTTGGCGAGAGAAAGGGAGCTCTGATTCAGAAAGAGCAGATTTTCTGTAATTACAGGTGGATTGCAGATTGGAGAGTAGAAGGAAAACAGCGCTTGAAAAGTTAAAAAGACAAAAACAACCAAAAAACAAAACAAAACAAAATAACAAAGAGGAAAACTATGACAGCACTTTACCATTTCACCTTTAATCCTTAATCTTGATTATCATTCATTGCAGAAGGCGAAAAAGCAGTGGAAAGTGGAATTTGGAGGAGATGGTGAGTGTTAAGTGGTGATGGTAGTTAATTGTGCTAACTTCAAAGTGGTCGCATATAGCCTTTCCGTATATTGAACAGTGTAAATCAATGGTAAAGAGCTCCACAGATGTCAACCCAGGATGCAATTTGAACAAAGAAAATGAGGAAAAAACCCTTATATGAAATTTTATTCTATCACATTGTACAGAAATATGGTAGTGGATGTCAGTCGTATCTTCAGAGAAGGCCTGCCAAAGTAAACTAAATGCATCACAATTTTACTGAATTTATGGAATAAAAAGATTTTGTGGAGGGGTTTTCAAATATATTTATTGTTTTGTGCAGATCTGTTGAATAGCCTGGAGATTATTACTGACCAAATAATGTGATTTCATTATATAAGGTCTGCACAAGATTTTTTTAGCTGAAAGAAGCTCCAAATTTTCATTAAAGATTTGGGGAATGAATTTTTAATAGATATTTTTTTGTAATGATAGGACAGAGGGTAATGTTTTTAAACTAAAAAAGGGTACATTCTGAGTAGATATGAGGGAGAAATGTTTTATGATAAGGGTGGTAAGACCCTGGAACAGGTTGCCCAGAGAGGTGGCAGATGTCACATCCCTGGAAACATTCAAGGTCATGCTGGACGGGGCTCTGAGCAGTCTGATTTAATTGAAGATGTCCCTGGTCAGTGCAGGGCAGGGGTGGATTAGATGACCTTTAAAGGTTTCTTCCAACCCAAACTTTGAGTCTCTGATTCTATACTTTCACCAAAGCACTTAATTTTCGAAGAGCATGGAAACCCATTTTCTGTGAAGATAATATAAAGAAAGAGTTATGGTTATGTAAGAAGTTTACCCTAACTCTTTTATCTGTAGAAAAATTACGTAAAGGCAAACTAGGAAGTTTTTAAAAAGAATGAATGTGTTGAAAGATAGAACATGAAAAAACAAGCAGTATCAGTGGAAACACAGGTTAGACCTATTATCATCACGGGGGTAATTCGTAATCCATCTAGTAAAAGCTTATGAATAAGGTTGGTGCTAACAACTGTGTAAATACTTAAGTAATTCTGAACCTTTCAATGGGTTTATATAATTCATATTTATATTAAGTGTGTTTGAAATTTGAAAACTCCCAATAATAATAATTAGTCCCATGTTAATATTACCTCTTTCTGTTTGCTAAGGCATTTTGAAAATAGTAATTTTTCACCTAGCTACATGTTGGTCAATATGTTTAATAATTACACTGAAACAAAAACCTTATATGTATCACACTGAGGCTGAATATAGCAAAATAAAGAAAAGTTGAGTTCTTGTTCACAGAAATTACAAAGGTTTAGGTTGCTGGCAGCCACTTTAAGAGAAAAAAGAAAGGTTCCAGACTGTGTCTGAAAAAAATATACATCTTAGGGATCAGAACTACATTAGATGGTAGAATACACTTAATATATTTTGAATGCTGTTATTTCCCTTCTGACTCCAGTGAAACTGTGAAAAGGAATTAATTTAAAAGTCAATTGCATCCAAAGTTAGTTGCATGATTTGTGGTGGGTATTTTTCTTGATCGTGTAAACAGAAACTGAATGTATGTGTAATTTAGTGTCTTTGCCCCCTGGGAAATCCCAATGAAGAACACTGTGTTCTCCAGTGTCTTTTCTAGTTTACAGCAAAGACCAGCGTGATTGTTATTCTAAATATCAGCAGGATGGAGGAAAAACAGAGAAAATAGAATTGACTTAAGAGAATGATAATGCCCAGGGTTACAGATATTTACCTTGATGCCTTGACTTGCACCAGAGCTTAACCTCATGCTTTGTAAGCAGTCCAGGTGAATTTAGCTGAACTGTTCAGAGGAGATAAAGGTAAATGAATATGCAAAGTTTTGCATAAATATGACTTAGGATGCGTTTTTCTATTTTTCCTAGGAAGGTGAAGCAGACCATTATAGTGGATGTCTGATTGAGTTAAACCATAGCTTTGGGGTTTTTCTACCTCTTATTAGTTACAGAGTGGTTTTTTATGATTTCAAATTGGCTTTTTTTCTTGGTTAGACTTTGTTGACATTTATTGCTCTGGGATTGTTTTTAGCAAGCGAGGTTTCAGAATAATTCAAATAGAAGTATAATTTAATAATTTTAGAGTATTTAAAATTATTTCAATATTAACCAGAAGGTACATATTTTTTAAAAAATATTTCTGTCAATTATAATGCCAGTGATAAAAGCAATGAAGCAATATATATATCTTCGGAAACTAGAAATCGAAAAGTTGCCTGGTTCCTTCTTACATCTATATAAATGATAAACAGCTGAGATGCAAATGCCTACAAGATAGGCATTATGAGTATGGCTGAGCTACACTTCTTGGATCCAGATCATTTTTTAATGCATCTATCCTTGAGATCTCTCTTATTAAAGTGATTCCCATAAATGATGCAAAGTGGGTTGTTTGGAGGGTTTTTTTATATATTAGGTGGGATTAATCAGATTAATATATGTCAGATAATACTCTTTTCTTTGTCTTTACTGACAATGTCAATAGACTTCTACAGGCTTTTCTTCTATGAAGTAAAAGAAGCACTTTTTCTACTTTATTAGCCTCAGAAATATTGGTATGACATTTTAACCACCACTATTTCATAAAGCTTCAGGCATATCTACCTTGTCAAGTAGACTTATAATTAGCTAGGCATGTGTTTTAAGCTGGTGACCCATCTTTGGAGTCTGCTCTTCACTTTATGTAGTACATACAGCAAGGTACACAATGCAATACTAGAGTGGATACTCTTGCCTGTAGTAGTATTATCCACATTTTGAGGTAGGTATGATTTCAAGTGAAACAGTCTGAGACATTACAAGGCTGTTGCTAATAATTAATAACTAATGTTTATTAATTAAGAATCAATATATTTACATATACTGCTTTATCATTATTGATGTCTTTCTTGCAAACTAGACATACTGGGATAGAAAGCAAGCATAATTCAGACATATCACTAGAATTTATTAACACAGCAGGGCCATCCTTAGATTAAAAACCACCTGAGGCATGTTTAAGTTTATTTTCCTTTTTGGCTACAACTGCAATTTTAATACCTGAGATACTTATCAGCCAGCTATTGAAATATTTCCTTGTGATTTTGTTAAGGCAGCTCTGCTTACTTTACTTTTGTTTGAGGCTGTGTTTCAGGCAAACTTCAAGAGATGAAGTGTAGTGTTTAAGTGTGAAATCTCAATCAGGAATTAAATTACCTTGTTTTAATGTCTGGACATATGATATGTCTGCGAAATTCTTGTAAGACCTTTCTGACTGTGAAGAACCATATCCTGATGTGGTTTAAAATGTTGCTACCACTTTGCTGAGTTTCATGTTTGCCTTAATTAATGACCTGTAATCAAACGTAACATGAGACTAAATTCTGAAAGAACTGCTTTTGACTTTGAAGTAAAATAGTTATGTGCATATTTATCTGTTACATATATCAAGAAATCTACATTAATGTTGTTTTTTTTCTTTTATATATTGCTTCACGCTCACTCTTTTGGGAAACAATAAATGGATGTTGGTAGGAAAAAGAAAGATCTCTAAAGGGTAAATGGATAGTATTTAGCCAAGTTCAGTTCATTTTATCACTCTGAACACTAATGTAGAAGTTTACCTGTGCAATATCTGGTTACCTTTACAGTGTTAAACACAGAATATTAATGACCGAGACCATGTTAAAAGGAAGAGAATTTCCTGAGAATTTTAACACCAAAGGCAACAATTCAAACACAAATACTGTTTTGCTCCCTTTTATCACATTTTGGTTCTTTTGTCTCTCATTTCCCACCTCTACAGAAGAAAGAGAAGAAAAATTAAATGGGAAAATTAAAATGAATGCTAGAATGCTCTAGCATTTGAACATCTCTATCCTTGGTAAGTTTTAAATTGGGAAATTAATTGTGATAATATTTTACTGAAACTACACTCTGGAAAAAGAATTTAAGAAATTACGTTTTCAGTAACAATTTCAATTCATTTGGATTCATGTAATCTGAGATTAACAAACTCGAGGAAGAACTGAAAACAACAGATTTCATATGTGCTATTAACTTACTTTGGTAGTAATTAAATGTTTTTATGCTTAATATGGAAAAATCAGGAAACAGAACTATATTAAATATTTCTAGATGAGTATCATTTTCTTGTAGTTTATCAACTTTAGATGCCTACTAAAAGTTAGTTCCAAGGAAAAGCTGTCCTTGAATTCTTGGCAACAACTAAAAACATCAGACAAGAAATCGTTCTTAATATACAATCTAAATCTCCATCACAGCAAGTTGTTTGTTACTTGGAAAAGGAGACTGACACCCAACTTGCTACAACCTTCTTTTAGACAGTGATAAGGTCTCCCCTCACCCTTCTTTCCTCCAGGCCAAAAAATCCCGGTTTTAATATCTTTCTTGTAGTGAGGAGCCCAGAAGTGAACACAGTACTCAAAGGTACTCAAAGGTGCAGCCTCACCAATGCTCTGTTCAGGGGTTTAATCACTTCCCTACTTCTGCTGGCCACGCTATTTCTGCCACAAGCCTGGAGGCTACTGGTCAGCACACTGCTGGTTCATATTCAGCTGCCTGTTGACCAATACTTACAGGTCCTTTTCCACTAGGCCACTTCCCCAAGCCTGTAGTGTTGCTTGGTGGTGTTGTGGCCCAAGTGGAGGACCTGGCACTGAGCCTTGCTGAACCTCACACAATTTACTTTGGTCCACAGATCCAGCCTGTTCAGATTCCTCTGTAAAACCTTTTAACACTCAACATTTCTGCCTGACTTGGTGTCAACTATAAATTTACTGAGGATGCAATCAAATTCCCTCATCCAGATCACTGATGAAGGTGAAAAGGCAACTGTCCCCAGTACTGAGCCTTGCAAAACACTGCTTATGACCATCTGCCAGCTCTAGTTAAATCCATTCACCACAAGTCCTGGGCCATCAAGAGATTTTTACCCATCGAGCCGTGAGATAAAGCTCTTCGTTCATCCACACCAATCTTCTTCCCCACCAGATTGTCTTTTGGCACACAGGAACAAGCTGCTCCTGCAACTTTAAGATTTGCTTTTTGAAGAGTGTCCAGCCTTCCTGAACTCCTTTTCCCTTCAGGACTGCCTCACAAGCAACTCTGTCAAACAGGCTCCTAAAAAGGCCAAAGTCTGCCCTCAAGAAGTCCAAGGTGGCAGTTCTGCTGACCCTCCTCCTTTTTCAAGAAATGAAAACACTGTCATTTCATGATCACTATGCCCAAGACAGCCTCCAACTGTCACGTCACTCACAAGTCCTCCTCTGTTTGAAAACAACACATTAAAAAGTAGGCTGAAGAAAGAACAAAGGTAAAGAATAGAAGAGTTCTGGAAGGTGATGAATAGGCTTTCAAAATGTAAGTTAAAAGAGGAGGTGAATCCTGAAACCAGGAAGAAAACTAAATGAATTAAAATATTAAAGAACAGAAAATTAAGAATAATTTGTAAAGAAGGAGAAAGCTGTGTATGTATGTTTGTGTGCATGTATAAATACTTACATGTTTTTTGTATAAATGGAAAATTATCATAAATGTCTCTATTCTCCCCTCTTAAAAAGTCTGAATGTGTTTGTAATTCTACAGATGAAATGAAATTTCACAATGCAGAAAATAAGAGATAAAATGCAAAATCAGCTCACCATAAAAAGAAGCCGACAAGGTATGTATTAGACCATTATCAGGTGAGCATCTGCTTTTCAGAAAAGGAATTCAGCCCTACGTTGTAACTGTACTCCTCAAAAGAAGTCCTTTCCACTTCAATCTACTTTTCTACCTCTGTGTGAGTGGAAAAGGCTCCTTAGCTAAACTGTGGGCTAGGGCGTTTTTCAGAGACCAATGCAGTGATATTGCTGAAGGCAAACACTTTCTCCTGTTGTCAAGCCCTTCGGCATAATGTGTTCACCATGCCATTTTCTTGCATTGTGCTAAGATTCTTTTTACTCTCTAAAGCATATTAGAGAGTTTATGTTCAACCATGAGGCCAAGATTGTCAAAACATATGTTTGGGAGGAAAGTATTTTTCCTGTCAGTCTCAATTGGTACAATGATTGATGAATTGTATTCAGAAGAATGTGATAGCCTTGTTCCACTATGACAGTTGACTTGATTTCATTTGAGTAAATCTAAATGAAATAAATAGTAAGGGAACAATATCTGAAAAGCTCTAGAGTAATATTCTTTTATGTTCTTTTTCCTTCCTTTGTTCTTTAATTTTATTTTTTTTTTTTTTTTGGCATATACTCACAAAACACTTCATATGGTACAGAATTTAAAGAGAACAGGTTTGCAGCAGTGTGACAAGCATAATGGTGCCAGTTAGCATTTCAGAACTGAGAAAAGACTGGCCATCTGGGAAAAAGGGTAATCTAAGGTTGACACATGAATAAGATTAAAAGCTGAGATGCACTTTTTTAATCTGCAGCAGTTTTGCTGCCAAAAGACTGATATTAAAGTGCAAAAATCAAGTATTACATGTTCCAGCAATAATTCATTCATAAGTTTCAACAGTTCTGTCACACTACTTTTGTTCCAAACACATGGTTCTAGTGGAATTAAAAGCTCCTCTCAAGTCAATGCTCTATATTTGAAAGAAAAGACTGGCATGGCATTATTTAAAATATAATTTGGTGTAAGTTGCAGTTACCCATGGATAACAGAAAATAGATAATGTGATAAAAAGTCTTATTAGCAATAGCCCAAAATTGTGTACATTGCCTTTTGCCCAGAGGAAATAAAAAAATCGTATCCATACAAATTTTGCCAAGTCTGACTAATTCCATGACTTCAGTGTAGGTTTTACTCTGGGTATTGCTATGCATCTATTTCCTTCACAAAATCATAGGATGCTTAGGAAGGTGTGGCATATTGAAAAGCACGGACTCCGATTCTGGTGGATCAAAGACAACTTTAACAACAACTGAGCAAACATTTATACCCTCTCGATGGCTGATGCAGCAGCCTCGGATACTAGAACCCAAACTTTCCTATACAAAAGATTGTCCCAGTTTGAGGGAACTCCTGCTGTCCAGGCGTCTTTCTGTCTGCACCTTCCTTAACATGACAAAGCACACTGTGCCACCTCCCTGCTAAAGGAGGAGCAAATTTACATCTCTGCATGACCCTCTTTGCTACTTTTTCTCTTGCTTTTGCAGTTTCTCTCCTGCAGGCATAACTGTCTCTTTTCCAGGGCTGCTTTTCCATTTCCTTCAGGAAAGGACCTCAAAGATCATCTTGTTCCAACCCACCTGCCATGGGCAGGGATACTCCTCACTAGACCAGGTCGCCCAAAGCCTCAATCCACTTGTTCGTGGCACCCAAGTACACTGGAAACTAGGCAACTCTCCTTATCAAGGCATAGTATTTTCTGGAAACTTGCATGCAATGCATACATGCAAAGGCATGCACAGTTACAAAAATCAGTGTAAAACTGTATTTTTCTATGATTGCTAATCATGCATCGTAACCATTGTCTTGACCTGTTTTTTCTAAGCTATCATTTTTATTTAATTTTCTTTCATGAAATCAAGTCAAATAATGTATTTGAAGTTATATTTGTGTATGTATGAAGTAAGATTATTTCCTGTAAAAGTAATGATGTCAACCTAGATGAGCAATGGCTTATTTTTTAATGTCTTGAAAATAATTTGATCTGTTTAAATGAAAAGAGAAGGGTACTCCAGTTCCTCCAAATTCTATCCATGACTTCTAGGGAGATAATAACTTCTAATTGGCAATTTCCTAAACTTTGGGAAATAATTCCACATTTTTACAGACACATATACAAGTAATCGGTCATCTTTGTGTATACTCCTAAATTAATGCTTAAAAGATATCCCAGTTAATTAGTAAAGCTAGTTTCTGCATACACCTTCTTTAACAGCCTAATGCAAACAATAAGCTTGGGTGTGGAGAGAAGCAAAACATCTCTCTCGTATTCCTCACAGACATTTAAAGACTAAATGCAGGTTTCACTTAGAAAGGGAGCAGCAAAATAAGCAACGGTCATCTCAGTGCATCTATCACTAGACTGCTAGCAGCACCTGAACAAATTTTCATGAAATAGCTTCAATCACTGTATCACAAAAAAGCTCATAGATGCTCTAGACAAAAGAAAGCCCAAACAATAATATATATATATATATATAAAATAAATTCATCTAGGTATTAAACAAATGGGGAGAAAAAGAGCCATTAAATTTGAAATGAAATGTTGACATGGGAAGAGATGTTTGTCAGCTTACTGACAATTTAGTCTGGAAACTAGAAAAATCAATTTACAGAATACGAAAGCTCTAGAACATCCATTCAGTACTGGCAGCAGAGATATGGAAACTTAGTTGCATGTGGGTCTGGCGGACAAAGTAAAAATGGTCCATAAGCAGATTGCATGTCATTCAGGTTAAGATTCTTTTCATTTTTCTATCTTTAGGACTCCATAATAATAGTTCCATTACAGCATTTTACTAGTTCAGTACATATTCATTATATCATGTTCATTATTGTGGTGTGAGATCTACTCCCGTGTTTCTCTGTTTTAAAAATTTGTTGTGATTTAACTCCAACTAAGCACCACATAGTCTCTTGCTCACTTCCCTCATGGTGGGATGGGGAAGAGAATCAGAAGGGTAGAAGTGAGAAAACTCATGGACTGATATAAAAACAGTTTGACAGTGTGCAAAACTGCACACTCAAGCAGAGCAAAACAAGGAATTTATTCACTACTTCCCACTGGCAGGTGGGTGACCAGACATCTCCAGGAAAGCAGGGTCTATCATGCATAATTTTTTTTTTTTTTTAAACAAATACTATCATGCCAAGTGTCCTCCTCTTCCTTATTCTTCCCTCCAGCTTTATGTGTAGATCATGACATCATACTGTATGGAATATCCCTTTGGTCAGTTGGGGTGAGATGTCCTGGCTGTGTCCTCTGCCAACTCCTTGTGCACCTCCAGACTCCTCTCTGGTGGGGTGAGCTGAGAAGCATAAAAGTCCTTGGCTCTGTGTAAGCACTGCTCAGCAGTTATGAAAACATCAACATTGTTTTCAGCTCAAATACATAGCCTCATACTAGCTACTATGAAAAAACCTAATTTTATTCCAGCCAAAAGCAGCACATGCTAATAATTATACACTAAATGCGATTCTTATTAAAATAATAATAGGGATCTTAAACTACATAAGATATGTCAGAATGTCTGTGTGTGTTTCCTTTAGAGCCTTTCAAAAATTACCAACATTTTAACATGATGCTCATTATTCTGTTAGAGTAACTAGAACAACATACATACAACAAAACTAGAGAGAGTGTGCTATTTTTGTGAGATTATTATGGACTCCACTTTCCTGTCTGTGTAATTATTTCATTCTCTTGTATCTTGCCTTTTATACAGGAACAGCACCTGTCTTTTCCTATACATGTAGAATTGAAACAGAAATATATCTACTCTTCTTTGAGCTTGTGGATGGCTGTCATATTCAGAAGCCATAACACAATCTTGAGCTAAACAATTGGGTACAGCTGCTTCTTGTGAAACACATTCCATTTTTAACAAAGATGCCTGAAAGGAAAAATAAATAAATTAGCCTCTCCCAACAAAAATCAACTGTTTTTCAAATTTTCTGTAAGACAGTGTTTAAAGTTCAGATCAGCCAAAGAATGCTGATGAGATCTTACAGCACATCAGAATGGTGATCTCTCTGGAGTACCTGACAAAGTGTGCAGAAACAGTTCGCTGGGACCCAAGTTCTGCCAAGGACTTATAGTCTTGCATTTGATGAGACTTTTCAATACACAGCTAATTTAGCTCTTATTCATGTGCAGTGAATCCTTTCTGAATTGGGCACTTTATGAGCTTAGCAAAAAGTCTACTGTGTATTTTCAGTCCACAGTTTTCAAAGGCTTATCATTCTGTCAAATCAAAATGGATTTCCTATAGGACAATAAAAGGCACCACTCCTCACTGAAGGTTATTTTGTAAAGCTTTAGCTTTCAAATCAACTTCAGTTCTTTTCACCTCTTGGAAAATAAATATGAGATATATTTATTTTTAATGTAGCAATGGGAAAAAAATCCTTTTTTCAAAACATTTCTTGTTCAAATGAATAACTAATTACTTAAAAAAAATCCAAAAAAAAGAGTTAAAATAGACAAAATCAGCACTGGACAGATAAGTCTAGCTTTTATGGAGAGTGTTTCTGATAAACAGGATCCTGAATATCAGGATTAGTAAAGAAAGTTCTTTTTTATTTTAGTGTTTAACTCCAGCTGGTAAATAAGGAACATACAGCCACTTTCTCACCACTCCCTAGACACACGCCCCTGGGGTTGGTGAGGGGAACAGTAAAACTACAAGTTGAATGATGTTCAATAGAATAAGAAAGGAAGAGAATAAACCCGATCATAATCTATAAGGACAAGACTTTGTAATAATTTATGTTAAAATGGAAAGTTACATACTGCATAAACAGAAAGGGAAATAATTTCCTTGCTGCCAGAGTCTGCCATACCATTTTATATGCACTCAGAGAGGAGGAACAGAGGACTAAAGAAAGCTCTTTCTCTTCATGACTCAGCCACAAAATGGCACAGTAAGGGTTCCTAGCCTTTTCTGAGCAGACACTTTCTCATGGACAAACTGCAGCATTCCAGTTAAGGTGCTGGATGCAGGATCAGCATTTGTTTATTGCAATAAGTGATGTCATTTCAATTATTAATAGCTAGGAACTATTTCAAAAGCAAATGGCTAAAGAAACCTCAGGGAAACATTAGAGATTTATTTCCTAGGTTTTCAGATAAGTAGTCAATTTGGATGTCTATTTTTCGGTACTCAGAGTAGCACTGAGTGGGAAGTTCTCAATATGTTCTGAAAAATGATAGCTTTTAAATCATCTCAAAATAGAGAAAATGAGTATTTTCAGTTTGAAGAAAACCAAGTTATGAATATGCAGAAAAATTGCATTTGTGATGACAAAATAAGGTTCTAAAATGATTACTAAACAGATAAAGAAAATAAAAAAGCAAATGTATGATGCCTTCTATTTCTAATTTATCCCACACTGGTTAGCATGGAGGGTTTCAGACATGAATGGTTATTAACCTGTCCTGCCATTGTAATTCTTGTTGCTGTTAATAAATACATATTTTTAACTGGTAATGTCTTTCATAAAGTAAAACTACCAAGTAGAAAAAAAAAAAAAAACCCAAAAAATAACCCTCTAAAATTATTCTAGTTATTCTTGTCTGCATCAAAATGAGCGCAGCAGCCTGACTAACAGTTTGATCTATTCAAGCCATGAAAGAATGGTCCCAGCATACTCAAAGAATAAGGAAGTATTTAATTTGAATTTAGAAACACTCGAGGCAAATTAGAAACATTCTTTACTGCTAAGTGGAAGTCTTGCATGCCAACTGGCATAGCAGGAGTAATATTCTAACATACTCCCTAGTGCTAACCATTATAATTTTAAACTGTGTCTTTTTGAAAGCTTTAAATTCTGTTCACCTTTCCATTTCCGAAATGATGACTGAATTCCTTCTCAAAACAAGATGTTTTTCAAATAGCAGCTCTTTTTATGTTTTCCTTTGCTTATTGTGTTCATACCACAAACTCAACATGCCTTAGAATAAAAATAGAAAAAAAATATGCAGGCCAAGAACTAGTATAGAGCTGTTGCTAAACTTTTCAAACTAATGACCTACTATTTATGACCTTATGCTTGTCATAAAAATAGCAATTACATGGTCTAAATATAATGGACCTCCTTTAGAGCTCCTAATAAAATAAATTAAAAAGTCCTTCTTCCTGATTTTGGCTTTCATTGTTAGAAATTGCATTCAGTATGGGAAAAATAGTGGGCACTAAATATAGTCCTTCTAAAATATAGAATATGCAAATATTCTCTAAGCTACCATTAATAATGAATACAAATGTTACATAAAGCAGCAAAGTTATGAAAGAGAAGAATTACTTTTGCATTGGATTCCAGTCCACTGACCCAGGGAAAGAAGTAGAAAAGGATCTGTGAATGATCTTTCCCTGAAGAGTAGATTTCAACTTTATTGAAGTAGGAGGAGGACAGATAGCTGCTGAAGGCCATGTGCTTTCTTGGGAACAGGCTATTTGAAAAATTCTTTTTCAAATTTTGTTGTAGGAATCTGCATACTGAGATGGCTATTGAAAGGTGAAAAAAAAAAAATTACCCAACTTGGATTCAGACTCCTCCTACACACGTGATGGAACTGTGAAGAAAATCATACTTAAGTACTGGTTCCTCATAAACCCTTTCACTACCTCAAGCCTAAATCACTGTGCAATCTAATTGCAATGCAAAGTGGCTGTAGAAGCATCCCAGGACACCTGAGACTACAGAGCTGAAATGTATTTGTAACCATACAGGCTTCACAATGCAGAGCTCATCATATTAAAAACCACACATTAAACTCCGTTAAACTGCAGCTGGCACCCAAATTAGCTTATTTCAAGCCAGTTATTTCTAGACTTCACTACTGTAACCACTATGATTTTACACATAATCAATTGCATTATTCCTGTGGACAGCACTGGTGACTTCTTTAGTCCCACTAATGAAGAAAATTATTCGCCTGTCCAAAGAGTTTCTTTGTTGAAATGCTCAATTTTTGCTGGTATCAAAATGATCACTAAGTCAAAACGACTGATCAAACATGTATTTCCCATTTATGAAACTTGATTTAAAGGGTGACTTAATTTGGCTTAAGTATGATTGGTTCTGCCTTTAAGCAAGGAGATAGAACTAAGGACTTCTTTCAGTATCTCCCAGCACTAATTTATTATGTTTTACAACATGGCATTCCGTAAAAGAATATCCTTCAAGGCATGGAAGTGTTCTGCCATCAAATGACATGGTATTTATTTGTTTGAATAATGAGGTGAATGTGGAATTCAATCTGCAGGAGGATTTTTGGGTTTGGGTCTATCGAAACAGTGCCCAGGACAGTAACATCATTGTTCGACAGTGATGCTTTCCTGGCTGAGTGACATTTCTTTGTTTGACTGTGTTCTCAGTAGCTTATTTCTGTTCCCATTGCCCATTTTCCATACTTTTTATTTTTTCTAAAATCACAGGACATAGAAGTTATAAAATATTGTAAATTATGGCAATTATTTCATTTTGGCTTTTGTATTTTCCTCAGTTATTGTAGGTATTATTGTATAATTTAAAATGTAATTAATAAAAATACTGGCTTATTTTTATTATTGTGATCTTGCACACCGATACTTTAATGTCCCTAGAGATCACTCTGTGGAAGTGCAGCTGTACTAACTGCATAGCTTTGGCAAAATTAACATCCAAATATGTGACTAGGCATCAAAATATTACTACTTGAAACACTGCTAGGCATTTTCCTTCTTTCTGGTTACAGAAAGAATCCAGTGCTGCCAGCTTGCCACTTTTGATATCGGGAAAGTTGTCTCAGCAGCTCTTGCTTTTGGTGCTATTACACACTTCTGTGTGGTGGTAACTCAGATTTTCACAGATTAAGAATAATAAAACATAATTAGATACTTAGATCACACACTGCTTCTGCTGAGGAGCACTTCCAGTTGATCTCATATACTAAAGTCTTCAGGATGAACTCTATGAAGTGGGCAGCGTCTTCATAGTGGCCATGGTGTAATAACAAAACAAACAGCCAAAAAACTCCTAAATGAAATTTAGGGTATTCCTGTGTCTCCTCAAGAAATATGAAGTTCAGAAAGTAGATAGATGTATACTAAAGAGACGTTGCAACTCAACAGAGTGTACCTGATGGTCATTCACCCATAAATACTGGTTCTTTCAGGATTGTTTCATAGGTCAGAACAGGTCATACTTTTTTCTCTATAAATTTCAGTCTGCAATTTCTTGCGCTGGTAAATTGGAGTCAAGAATAGCCCTGGAAGAACAGTCCAGATTTCAGAGGGCAATATGTGTAAATAAAAATACAGTTTACTAGAGTCCAAATGTATGTTTCTGACTGCTGGTCGGGGTCTTATCCATTTAATGAAGCTGAGCTGAGGGATTTCAGTTTCTCTATTAGGCTAAAGTAGTGGTAGTGAGTGGGAAATTAAGCTGCTTTGTATTTATTGATACAAAGGCCATTTTGAAGACAATCCTTTTATGGTTTTGATGGGAATTTTGGTGCTTCAGTCAGTGTGTAACTGAAAAACAAGAAAAAATTTCATAAACTGAAACTAGGTCAATGAAAATACAAAGGTAGAGGAAATAAACAACTAGCCTATGCATGTATGTGCATGTGTATACGTGTACAATGGGGATTTGGGGCTGATCCTGCAAAGTTGTGTTCATTCTGTCCCTATTTCAGGAGAGCACTGAAGCACCTGCATGAATAATGGAAGCTGCACCTTTTGTGATAGAACCCTTAATGTAGTACGGTTTCATTTCCAGAGGGTTGTTTCCACCTGGTCAGATCACATAGAGGGGTTTTTTGGGTGGGTTGGTTTGTTTTTTTTTAATTAAGTCAGTTCTCAGATATTCCTCCCAAACCCCATCTCCTTCTTCCCCTCCAAAAAGGACTATGACACAATATTCAGAAGTCCCTGTATAGTAGCAAAGGAACTGTTAATAATTTATGCATGTATTTAACCATTTTAACTTTCGAATTACAATGATATTTTATTCTCACATTTCCTCTCACCTACCATCACTGAAAAAGAAGCAAATCTTTAAGTACTTAATTATTTATCTTTTTTCTGTATAGATTTTTCCCTACATGCATTTCTACTTGGTATTAATAAATTATTCTTTTATATAAAAAAATCAATATTGTTGCTTTAACATTTTAATAATTTCAAAATACCTTCAGGGCATTATTCCTCCAAAGCATGTGTATGACTTTCAGTAACCCCTAATGACTTGCTCTTGCTCATCAAGGTGAAAATATGCCCTATACTGTTGCATCTAATTTTCTTTTTCCTTCTTTGTCCTTTTCCTTAGATAACTGCTTAGTAATGAGATGCTAATGAGGAGATGATAGAATATTTAAAGTTTAAAAAAATAAATAATCAGAGATGGAGCTAGACTTAAATCTGTCTTTGAATATCGTAATGCAGCAAGGCAGATATGGTGCACTTACAGCAATATGCCTTACAATATTTTGTGTCATTTCAAAACTCTTCATTAGACATGTTCACTGTAGGAAGAACATTATTTCTTGAATCCAAAATGACTTAGAGTGATGCCAGTACTGTCTGTACTGCTTTGTAAAGGAACACTTGACTTCCGTTTTGATAATGTGAAATTTTTAACCTGGGAAATGTCAAACTGATTGTTTCTTTCCTGGGTATTACCCATGTGAAGTTTTCCCAGTTCACTTCTAACCTTGCTGTCAGCTCACTTTAATGGAATCTTATCAAACAAACTTCATGCCCTCCTGCCCAGCATGTGATCTTCCTTCAGTTTTCCTAAGATGAAAATAGTGAAATCCTCTATGTTGTTTGGCTGGCACTCGTCTCCTGAACTGACATCAGATCAAAACCAACTATTATTTTCATGACTGAAGCAAAAATTAATGGAAGAAAAGTTTAGTGAGCAAAGTATAGAAGCTATTAACTTTCTGATACATTTTTTACTTTAGATTCATTGGCTCCAACTTCAGATCTGAAGATAAAGTTACATGTCGGTGTTGATATGTAGGCTCAGTCTCTTTTGGATTTTACAATCTGTTACTGCAGGTCAGGCCTATCTGAACTTCTCTTTCACAAGTCTAGATGAGATCAGCTAAGCCATTTGTGTATTTTCATGATCACATCTTGGTGCACATGACATTGTGGCATACAGATAGGATAGTAATAGCATGTATGAACACACATAGTAGTCTACAGATTACTTTCACCCTTGTATCTGAAGCGGTACCAGTTTAGGGTCACTGAGTCACTTAGTAATTTTTAATAGCTTATTCATTAACCTCATTTAAGAGAAGACAAATTATTATAATGCAGACAAATTATTATAATGCAAACAACCTTTGTGAAACTTTTCAGAAGATTGTCCCTTTCTCCCTGCTCTTTCCCCCATCATTAATTTAAAATAAATAATTTTCATTATGCTCACCCTATCTAAAGTGAGAAATTCTTTACCAAATAAGATAGATTTTTGATTGGTAGCATTTTTTTCAGATGACTTCAACCAATCGATTTTTATCATTTTTAGGTTAAATTTGGTAGCATTTAGACTCTGGCTCACAAATCCACAGGAATACCTTCTCTATTTTTTCAGTGTTGTTATCCTGGCAGCACACTGTGCTTTACATTAATATTGCCCAATGTTTTCTTGAGACTAATCCTTGGGATCATTAAAAATACCTTCTTTTTGCTGTTTCCCAAAGAATGATCTCATACCTAGATCAAATAAGGGCTTTTCAGTTTCTTTGGTTTGCCACTAACTTGCTCAGTTGCCTGATATCAGTTTTTCATGGTCTTCTATTATAAACCACTAATACTTCTAAATAACTAAATCTCTATGTTTTTTCACAAATGTAATAGCAGTCTTGAAACAAAGATCCTGAAAACAATTCAGAAATTCAGCTTTCAACAAGTGATTTCAAATTTCCCAGTTCAAGAGTCCTCAGGGGTTGTCAACCAAACACATGCAGCCAGCAGTATTCCTTTTATTTTTTTTGGTTGGGGTTTTTATTTTGATTTGGCTTGGTGTTTTGCTGAACTGTTTTCTTAACTCTTCTATAGTTGACAGCAGGATTCATTCTGATTAAACTAAATTTAAAAAAAGTAAAATTGAGTAGCCTGACAAGAGACAAAAGAGAGATGTGACCAAAAATCTAGATAATTAATCCTTTAAAATTTGACTTGAGATTTGACTGCAAGAATGGATTAGCCTAGTGGCTCCCAGGATCTCAGACTGAAGGCTTTAGTAAGACCATCATCCTCACGGTGTAGACTCTCAAGCCTCAGAATTTGACAATTTTTCAGTTACTAAACAATTCATTCCAGAGTTGGGAACACCAACTGCTTCCAGGGTCAGTGGCTCCAGGGCAGACCCATCACATAGACTGATCCAGAACAAATCAGTTACGTGAACATGCTCTGTTTTTTGACAAGAAAAGCTTTCAGGTTTTCTGGTCTGGAAGTAGCGTGGTTGATCTATCCCAGACCTGCCAAACTTGGCAGCAGTGAATTGATTGCTCTGAAGCAGCCTGGCAGGACTGGAGGATTTGCTTTTGATTTGGCAAAATGTAGTTAAACCTGAGATGAGTCAAACAAAGCATTCAGACTCAGTGAAACATTTTTTAATGAAAATATTTCCCTGGGAAATATCTGACCATCTGTACTCAAGTTAATAGAGCCAGTTCTCACTAAGGTCATAAATATGAATTACATGCATGTTTCCATTAACATTCTAGTCTAATGACAGTGGGTTTTTTGCAAATGGTAAGTCAGGGGCTTTCAATGCACATAGTATTTCAGAATTTGACCGGCACCAATCTTTGTGCTATGTTTCTGTTTTTTCTTATATGTTCTATGTGTATGTTCCCTAAACAGAGTGTGCACTGTGCAGCTGTTTTGAATATTGTCAATATTCAAAGCTGCCTTTTCTCTGACTGTGCCTGTAGTGAATAGCTGCCTTAGAAACCAGAGTATTTCAGGTAACTAGACAACCAGAAACAGTCCAAACTGTGACTGTTACTTATTTTTGTCTCTCTCTGATGGTTCCTGGGCAGCCCCCCCACAAGTCCATCATGTCATCCGAGCACAAGATGTATGCACATTCCTCCTCCTGCTGAGATGTGTTCATACATCAGGAAGGAACATCAGATCTGATAAAAGTGCATGTCAGACTTAAATAGGGAATATGGACCATGCTATAGTAATCTGAAGTTAGGGAATACATTAACAAATGTAAAATTATGATCACTAGAAAAGAGATCCTGAAAACCTCGTCTGCTGCATTCACCTTCCTTCATTCCATATGGTTGAACGTCCATCAGTTTTAACTGGATAACATGTTTCTCTTCTCTTGCCCATGCCTCATTATGATTCATAAACTCAGTATTTCTCAGTTTGTCCTCATCAAGGCTTTTACTCAAATCTGGTTTAAAATTTCCCTTGTGTATTAGATTGTTCATCTGAAATGTGAGTAATTTTTTTGTTTGTTTTGTTTAGTTGGTTGGTTGGTTGGTTGGGTTGGTTGTTTTTTTTAGGGGGCGTTGTCTTCTCTAGAGGAAATCAACTTCACATCTATTGCCTACAAAAATGTTTGTGATGTGTCACCTGCCCTCCACCTGTCCCTCATTCTAGGGGTATAAACTTGCCAGGCTAAGGTGAAAATAGGAGGTACCTATTCTTCCTAGGTGTTTTTGATAGTAATGCTTTCTACTGAGAATCATGAGGTCTTGCATTTTCATCCTTGTCCATAAAGGTCATACTTTTCCTGGTAAACTAAGTGTCCAGGCCATGGAATTAAGTACATGATGACTAGCCATGAACTTACTCCCTGAAAGTTTTAGCTCATGACAGCTAATGCCTTCCTAGGAAATGCAAAGTACTGTGGAGAAGAGCTAAGGACAAAGATTGTAGTTAGAGCTAAGGTTATTCCTGCCTAGTGGTACAGATGAAGCCTCCCATGTGACAGATTAATAACTGTTTAGTCAGCTATATTAGTCATAGTCCATTCTGTTTACCATCATAAACATAACAAAAGCATCTGTGCTCCAAATGAAAGACGGTGGTTGAAGTACTGAGGTAAACCTTGGAAAATATACCTTTCAGGCTTTCTTACACTTTTTTTGTCACAAGATTAAATTTTAACAGACTGCTGCTTCTGGCTGAGTGCTATTTGTTACTCTACATAAAGTGGAAACGTTTTAAATACATATCTGATAGAACTGTCCTGCTGGGACACGATAAGTGAGAGTCATAGGCTGTATCTTCCCAAAATGGAGAAGAGGGCATTAAATGCAGTGTACATAGCATGTACAGTTTTGTGGATCCTGTTTCAAGATGTCTTATTTCTCTAATGAATCATATAGGCACGCTTTATGTTATGATTCCATTCATGGGATCAGTGTTCAAAAGTTAGGTACTGTCATGCTATAGCTCCTAAATTCCTTTTGAATCTAAGCCAATGAGACCTAGCATTTCTAAATCCCCCACTGAATGATAGTTGATAGAAGAAGAAGAAAATTGAGTTTTAGTCAGTCTGCTTAAGAATAAATCATAACCCTGAGGATATATTCTTATAATGCCTCTAACGGGAATTCATTGTGACTTTGATGAGGAAGAGAAAGACAGAGAAGTGGAATGCATCAAAGTATTTGAGAAACCTCCAAGGAAACAAATAGAATTGGAATTATTCAGTATGATTATACATATCCCAAAACCGTCTAAACGTAGACTGGTCTTAAAGCATACGTTATGGCCCAGTGGGATGACTTGGAAGAAAACCAAGCTTCAGTAATCATACTTCACATTAAAAAAAAAAATTGCATTTAAATCATGTTAATGATTTAAATGTGTCAAAGTCATAAAAGAATTTTAGAAATCCTTCCTGGTCAAAATAACAAGTTACATTTTTAAAGCAGTTTATATAAATGCCTGCTAAGGTAAAAGAGTTGAACTTGCAAACGTACAATTCTTTAAGAAACATTTTGAATTCACCTTTTCACTAGATCCCCCCATGCTTTTGCAAATTGCCCTTTTGGTGTGTGCTGCATGTCCCAGGTACATCACATTCTTGTTTCAAAGGAACAGGATTTTACAACTGGTGATTTAAACACACAAAATGTTATCCTTAAATATTTGCCAATTAATTTCTTGAATACAGAAAGGCACAGTCCCTTCTGCAGGAATTAAGGCTTTTTTTATTCTCAGGACTGTACCAGTCAAGCACAGAAACATTTATTCTGACCATGTGGATTTTTTGTGGATTTGCATTCCATAAGTCCTCAGCCAGAACCCAGTTCATCCCAGACACACTTTTCCCGTTCAGGAATCCTTTTGTTCCTCTTTTCAGAAAGCTTTTTTAGCCAGGGATGTGCTTGCTCTTATGTCTTCTTTCTAGCTGGCTCTAGCTCAAGAAGTTGAATAAATAGTGGTTGGTTGGTTGTCTATGTGTACTTGAATATACTGGTATCCTGAAATTCTGTGCAGCTGGGTCACATCTCTTATAAAAGTGATTGTTATTGGAACATGTTTTTTGTTGTTTCTTGCTAACACATATCCAGGGCAATACTTCAATTACGTTTTGTCACTCTCAACAGATCTCCTTTGGTCCATGTTGTTGCCTCACTGAACAATTTCAGTTCTAAACACCGGCTCTTGTGGAAAACTTTTTTGAAAGTAATCTGTATGAACACTGCAGGATTACCTTCACTGAAGTGTGTGGTTTCAAGGTCACCGCAAAATGAAAATATACTAAAATTAGTGTTACATTTTATGAACCATTTTCTTTTGAGGTATAACTGATTGCTTGAAAATGTATAGTTGCTTCCTCCATGTTCAGCCATTATTTTACAGATTATATTAGAGATTGGTGCAAAGAAAATAAATTACCTCTGACACCATGGAGATTTCATACAAAATCTGTTTCAGAGAAGAAAAGGTAAGTGGCTAGATATTTATGTAGCGTTCTGATTCAGTATTTCCTAAATAAATTGTTATATTTCCCTTCAAAACAACATATCACTGTACAGTACAAAATATAAACTATGAAAGTTGAAGAAATATTTAAATTAAGTCAATACTTAAAACACTGAAGTGATGTTTCTCAGTCTTTTTATAGACCATGGAATATTTAAACTGGAATTCACAAGAATCACCTAGCTGGTTTGGGAAAAAAATTAAAACACAACACCCCACCCTCAAAAAATCTAGTGCTGGATTTGTGCCATCATGCACAGTGTTGACTCAGAGGTGTTCTTTTTCACTTTTCTTAAAAGCCTGAATTTTGTGAGTTCGCAGCACTAGGCTGTTATCACCCTTTTCCATATTATTTGTTTCCTTCTGTGTGACAGAGAACATATGGTCAAATACATTTTTATAAAACAAAACAAACAAAAAAAAGCATTGGAATGGTTTCATATGCTGCTTTCATGGAATACAGGCCGAAACACATTATCATAGTGAATTTTGAAATATTTTGTTTCATTCTCAATCAGAGAATAAAAACAAATGTTGAAAACCTCTTGAGTCTGTCTGTAAGTGATTTTGAAATGAATTGCGAGGAATTTGGCTGAAAAGATAATCTTTAGTTTACCCAATTATGTCCATTGTGTGAGAAGAATGTTCTTTGTATTAGATCTCTATTACTACCCATACATATCCATGACCACGTAGTGATGTAACTTAAATTTATTTCTACAAATTATTTCCAGAGAACAGCTATTTTATTAATTGCAGGAAGCTGCATTTATCTCTGCAGGGCTGAGCAAATGAACAGCACAGATGCCCTTTGGCTACAAGAATGATAAGTGGATTGTATGGTCCCTCCAGTACAGATCAAACTGACAAGAAGCAAAAGGTGGAAAACATAATGAATCTAGCCCATGTATGTGTTAGATTTTGACATGCTTGTCTGTACATCAATCAATACAAGAGACTGCACCTCAGAGGAAGAGAAAACTAACAGCTGTCAGGGATGGTACTCTAGGACACTATAGACGTCATGCTGCATTCTTATATCTGCATAATCAGCTGCAAGGCAAAATGGGGAAAGCTTACAGCTCACTGGGAGGATATTTGTTGTTCTATCGAAATTCTTATTTTGCATCTGGTAAGCAAAAAAAGTCCATTACAGTTTGCCTATCTATTTATAAGATATGAGTTTTGGACAACAAATTAATGCTCCAGTGAGTTTAAGTACTTAGGTTGTTAAATGCTTTCCTGATACACGTCTGTTAGCCCAGCTTTGTTTCTGTTGGTATAGTCCAACTACTGCTGGGTAACCATACATGCTTCCTCAGCCAAGATGGGTATTGCTGACATGGCTCACTTGTGTTTAATTAGGTAAAATGGGGTGGACCCAACCCAAAATGAAAAAAAAAAGACTACCAACACACAGAACACATCATTTCAGAGGTCCAAGTAATTTTTGAAGACAATAAAAAAAAAAAAAAAACAAACCCCTGCATATTTCTGTCTCAGTGCACATATCATAATGTTTGAAATATTAGCAGTGCTAATATCTAGCATTAGATGAAAATTATATGCTGCATCTGAAGCATTAAACTTTGACAGGACTGTGCTGAGTAAGTTAACTAGAAAGCACTCCACAGAGAAGATACTAAAACAGTCTATTAGCTGTGCAAGTAATTATCATCCTATTGCATTTGTGATGTTTTAAAACAGCAGAAAATTTTATTTTACTCATACAGCTCTGAAATATAGCTGATTAAAACACTGGGCTATAAGTATGAAATTGTATGCTGTCATTCTATCCATTTGTACCCAGGGGTTGTGCAAACAAGTAATATTCAATACTTCAGTTAAAGGTATTAGTAAAGCCTAGATAAGTTTTGGCATAAAATTGATTAAACTATACTAACAACATTTATGCTATAAAAAAGGCAACAGAGCCAAGATGTCTATGAGAGGAGATTTGAAAAGGCTAAGTTCATTTAAAAAAGAGAAAATATGGTGTTTTGAGTAAGGTCATCGATAGTTCAAAAATCTTTAAACACCTGAAGCTTTAAAATACTGAAGTATTTTACCATTACTTACTGTAGTTATTCTAACCATGTTCCCTTCTTAGCAAAGTTATACTGCTTTCTTTTTCAATTTCACTTTTCTCTGACAATAAAGAGACTTCAAAGGTGAAAATATCTTCTTTTGTTAAAATCCTCTCCTGCTGAGTTATCTGTTTGCAAGCGGATATGCAGTAGCCACTTCTTGGCTGCCTCCAACTCATCTGGAAACTCACCCTTCTAATGTAATCTTTCTGCGAATTTTAGGAGTAATTACCTGTATTTTCTCACAATCATTTTCCCAAACAGGTGCCGTGGTGACATTAACAACAGATGTTCACTGTGGGTTTTTAAAATTTTTTTTTACCTGAATTTTGAAACTAGTATTATTAGGAGTTAATCAGTATAGCACCATTCATTCCATGCCCATCTACATGCATAGTAAACCACACAGGTGCTGTGCTAGGAAAGCTTC
This sequence comes from Gallinula chloropus, assembly GCF_964237585.1. Lineage (NCBI taxonomy): Eukaryota > Metazoa > Chordata > Aves > Gruiformes > Rallidae > Gallinula > Gallinula chloropus. The sequence continues at coordinate 14,580,806 of NC_140087.1, read as the reverse complement.
ATTGCTTATAATACATGGATTAATTCATGTGTCTTTATGTTCTTCTGTTTAGATTCAATCTGAAATGCTATATTAATAAATGATCTCTCTGTTTAAAGTGATTCAACCACTGAGAGATCCTGTGAAGCAAAACAATGATGGTGACTATGGCTTGCTTTCTTCTCTATGGCTTTATTTCTGTTTTTCAGAAAGTATTGTTAGCTCTATTTTAAGAAGTGCTAAAAGATAGAAATTATATTGTGTTCATGAGGATTCATACATATGCATCTATTTCCTTTTTTGTGAGATCCCAAATTTGTTACTAACAGGAAAAAAGATACCAACAGTCAGCAAGTGCTGCAAAGCTCTTATCTTCCAATCAATTGCAAACTATTTAGAAAACACCCTACATCCAAAGGATTATGGTAACTTATAGTTACCTTCATTAGTATTTTTTTTAAAAACAGTTGCAAAACCTATTTCTTGGCTATTTACCCATTCATAATTACTCAGAAAAGGAAAACAAAACAAAAACAAAATAACCAGCAAAAAAGAGAAAAGAGATTTCAATGTCTTAAAGGGAATCACTCCTGAAAGCCAAACAACTTCCAATTTTCTTTACATAGACACATTTCTAGCTTACTATGTCTTCAGAGACACACTGCTGTATCTTGCAATGAAAATTGTGTTCAGAGCTCATTAGAAACCTTCCTTGATTGTTTTCATAGAGCCCTCTTGTGGGTTCTAATAAATATTTCTTTGCCTTAAGCAAAAATATCACTAGAAATAAAGCAAAAAGATCCACATGATCTGGTGCATACATCATTGCTTTTCAGTCACATCCTTAGAAAAATATCAATGGTCTTTTCATAGTCATATATTTAGAGCAAGTATATGTGACATTAAAAAGAGTCTTGGGATTCCTGGTTCCAGAAATCACAGTTTGAGCTAAAGGGAAGAAACTGATATTGGGTGGGGGATAAATTATCTGTCATTATGAAGTGTAGTCACAATGAACACAACCTTTTGTTTTTTCATGCTTACCATCTTTCATTTCACAGAGAAGTACCATGCCTGCTATCAATGGAAAATCAACATCTGCCAGTGGTTACCAGCTGTTAGCAACAGTTACAGTAGCTGAAATTATGTCACGTTCCCTTTGCTAATAATAAACAACATAATCATTAGTGGGGTTTTTTGCAAGTACTTACTAGTTACAAGAAGTAATCAATTGATAGTAAGATGACATATCACAAAAAACTCCAATGTACTAGAGGTTATTCTGAGATACAGTATAGGATGTAGAGAGATCTCTGAAAAACAGTATTCTGAATCTATAGATGCTGAAGTGATGAGTGAAATACAAACTTATTTGGTATAGACAGAATCCCTCTCCAAGTTGTTTATTGAAACCTGAAATTTCAGTGTAGGATTTCTACCATATCCAAGAAATATTTCTGCTGATTCAATAAAGAAGCATAAGAAGAATGACCCCAGCTAAATTGGAAATGGAAATACCGGACAAATTGATGTTTCAACCTTAAAGATGCCTTAACAATTTTAAACACAATATAGAGAGTTATATAATCAGGAGATGAGAAGTACTATAATAACAGCAGAATAATTGTCAACAGGGAAAAGCAAAATATTGGACATAAAAGCCTGGTCATATTGCTAAGTTTCTTTTTCATTTTCACATTAAAAATAGCAATGCATGTTTGCATAGAATTGTGTTTGTTAACATAACCATATTAGAATTTACAGCAAAGCTTTCAGTTGCAGTATCTCTTGCAGTACATGCTTTGTATTTATATTACTAGTGGAATATATTATACTCAGATGAGCAGACTAAAGTAAAACAGATAGCTAGTTATTACAGAAAGCTGTATAAAGATGCTGCATCATTTCCATATTGTGTATTCTTTTCTGTCTTGGAGTTTTACTACATAAAATGTACAATAAACTATCTGTTAAGTAACAGATCGACCTTTATTTCTTCATCTTTCTTCTGCTTTGTTACAAATGAAACTTCAAGAAAAAGCAAAAGTCTAACTGAGGGTATTCGGTCTTCTATTTTAAAGTCCTTGCAAGCTCTGCAATTCAGGACTAGCATAAACTATGATAGGGAGAAAGAAAGAAAAAAAAAAAGAATTAAAACCAAAAAAATTTTGCATTGGTAGAAAAGGTGCATTTTCTCAACTAAATAAAAATGTATCATCTGTACCTGCTGCTTCAGTACTCCCAGTTAGAGACTAAGTATGGAATTTGTCATCACAAAATTTGTTCCTGTAATGCATTACATATTTTTTATATTTAGGGTTTCGCATTATTATTAAAAAAATAATTAATTTTCAGCTTTTTCAAAATACTGGACAGCTGGACATTCTCTTCAGTTTGCTGCTACGACTTGTATATAATTTCTTATTAGAGTAGCAGAATAGTCATATTCCTCTTAACATGGATGTCTACCAATCCAATTGGGAATTATTTTTTTTTCTTCAAGATTTGTACTTAAAAATTCAGTATTTTGCATTTTAATATATTTCTGTTGAACAGAATGCAGAGGGAGTGAAAAAATAACACATTCTATTGTAATTTAGTGAGCAAACCAAATATTTAAGTTAATGAATATACATAGATTTTACAGTATATCTTTTACTAGATCACGTAGAAGTGATTGATTTTGATTGATATTTGGTTTCTTTCAAGTACATCAATTTAGTAAATGAAACACTTCATGTTACTGACATATGCAGCTCAATTCATACAGATGACTATATAAATTATATAATTTGATTTTTTATTCTCTTCATTGGGTCACTGCATTTTAAATATTCAAGGAAGTTTATATGCATGTATCTAAGATCCTGTATCCTCTGTATGCATATAATTTTTTATTTTGGTCACAGAGTTCAGTCTTTTTGCACATGGACACAACACAGTTAACAACATACTACTAAGTCTACAGATTCAAATGAGAAATTTTGACAGAATTTTTGTCTGAAAATGAACATTCAATTCAACTTCCTCCCAATCGCCCCATTATGAGTTTATGTGTCAAGGTTGAAACATAAATCACCTTTTCAAGTTTCAGGCTTTTTCTTGAATGAGATGGACACATTGCTTTCCTCTTTGAATTTCTAAACTTTGCCTTGCACATCCCAAGAACTACTTTTTTTTTTTATGATCAACAGGAAAATACTTATATAATTTTTTAAAAATTTGAACATTGAAAAAAAATTCAGTCATTTTTATAAGATAAGCATAAACCCAATGATTATTGGGATTGCCCTACATGTCCTGAGATATGTTATATATTTTTTAAAATATTTTACCTGTATTAAGCATTTTTTAAAAAAAGAGATAATTAAAAAAGACCAAAACAACCCCAAAAAAGAATTAAAAGGCTTTTAAAAAGAATATTCTGAAAAAAGGGGATTTTTTGAAAAAAATGGTTAAAAAAATTATAAAAATATACAATTAGTTTTTGTTACCTGAATATGACATTAATTATTTAATATTTTTACATGTCACATTTTTATTTTTTTTTACTATTTTTGGAAAGAAAACACAGGCAAATCATATATATGTATATATACTATCTTTAGTGAAAGTAATTCAGAATGTCATTCATGACAGCTGCTTTATGCCATAAAACAAGTTATTTTAGTAATTTTTATAGGATTTTCTAGGGGAATTAAGGGCGGGAATGAAGACTAGAAGAAAGAGAGGAGAATGAGTAATGCTATTGTGAATGTGAAGTAGCAGCTGCAGAGACTGTAGAATCTGAGACTGGATGTTCTTCGGCAATGTGACGAAAGGTTGTTGAGAAAAATCTATGAACTGAAGTGTCACTAGAGGGACTTGAAGTAAAGACCATGAGAGAGTTGGATTAATTAATAAAGAGGATGGATTTAAATATTGGGACTGGGGCTTAAAATGTACCACTGTAGAACAATTTTTTTGAGAAGATGGGAGAACTGTGGAGGAGAATAATTCCGAATTAGAAGATGTCACAGGACAACACACAACGGAACGTTTCTCTTCAAAAATACAATAAATCAACATAAAGGTAAGGCACTCTAAAGTGAAAGGTAAGGATCCTAAAGTGAAAAATGTACTTGTTTACATACTTCTTGATCAAGAATTGAGGAGATTTGGTAGGAACAATGGCTGTTGGCTTAGAGGGTGAGGCAAGGTATTGAGAAAGATTTTTAATTTGAAGATAGAAATAATAAGTGAATATTTACGCTCAAGGCTCAAGGAAATTTGGAATAGAATTTGAAGATGAGGGAATGAAAAACAACAACAAAAGACTTGTAATTGCATTGCAGAGATTTGAGAATGGATCCTGATTTACAGTAGGGGAATATGCAGAAGAATCCTTTCCTCTCTTACCCGCTAGAAGATTTTTGAGTTTTGTAACTTCTGTCAGCATCAAGTGAGAAACAGAATGGCAATTCTATTCAATGGGAGTTAATAATATGTTGCTGTTGTTAACCTATTCACTTGGCAGCAGTCGTTATAACAAACAAGTGTCTTCAGAAAACTTTTTCTTAAGAAAAATCTAAATCGCAGATGATAATAGTATACGTAGTATTCAAATGTTGAGAAATATCAGAATGTTAGCATGATGATGAAATTGTTAATTGCAAGTGGAATAATATTTATACATTTTTACATTTGCTACATTACATAAGACAGATGTAGATACAGGAAGAAAGGCTGCCTAATGATGAAGATTGTCATTACTACTTAGCTGCATCAGAATCTGGGAACAATGCAATGACTGAGACAGAACTCACCAGATAGAAAGATATTCCACTGATTTAGTACTCTTGGGACTTCATGAGAATCAAGAACCCTAACAAAACTCTTTTTGGAAATGGTGACTTGTTTTCACCAATTTTCAAATGTGAGATCTTTCAAAAACAAATTGCTGAAAATTCACAATAGCAATTAAACAAAAGGAACACGTGTTTTGAACATAGCAAGTGCTACGTAATGCAAGTTACTTAATCGTAAAAGGTTCCAGATCCCTTCTGGCCTTTCAATTTTAATTTTCCTCTATTTTTTTGACTCTTCAGCTATACAATGAAATTCCTCACCTCCCAAATATGTCTTTAAACTGTCAAAAATACCATACTGCTTAGAATAGTCCAGAACAGCCTAGAAGATAATTGATAATCTATAATTATCAATTATGAACAATATTTAAATAGCATCCAGTAAATATACACTTAGGCTATACTTTGAACAATAAGATTAAAATGAAGCCAGAATCAAAAATATTAGCTATCTGGTGAAAGTAAACAATGCTGATTTTTCGAACAAATGAAGCAAGAGAGTAGACAAAAATATAGCAACAACAACAAAAAATACAGAGAAGATCTCTGAAATAAGCTTATAAAGGCAATTCTAAATTTCAGATTAATTTTTCTTTACTTGACTTTTCCACTTTTAGAATGTTCTTTTACATAGACATGGCAATTTAAAATAGTTGAATGGAATATGTGAAGTATTTAGAGCAGCTACTTCACCAGATTAACTCTGTGATTGTGATCATTTGCAACTGCGAGAAATTTAATCATACTATATAAGTAACACAATGTGCCAGGAAAATATATTTTTTAAAAATGAGCACTACATTTCTGTTTAATTAACCTAATCATCTCATTGTATCTCAAATTTTTCTTTTTTTTTTTTTTACTTTAAAAAAAAAAAAAATCTGTTCTGATTCCTAGCATTAGTGCTTCTAGATTGACTGTTTGTGAAAACAGTGAGACAGAACAGCTCACTCAGGCAATTTCCATAATGATATTTTCATTTTCCCAAGGGAATGTTAACTTCAAACAGAGGCAGATTGACGAGCATGCCAAGATATGTAGTGCAGAAGAAACACATATTGAAGAAATCATACAGATGGAAATTGTTCAGTCTATTTCAATTGTATTTCTGACTTTGGCTTCAATTTAACCACTGCTTTTTCATAGCAAAAAAATGAACAGGGACCATAAATAAATTTGATGAAAACAGAAAATCAAGAACAAAGCAAACTCAAAGATTTGTAATTTGTGTGAAAAGTAAGTATTAGCTATCATAGAATTTACAGTTATGTTTCTAAAATGAGTCAGATTTATGTCCTAACCTTGAGCATTGGGCCAAGGAAGGTAATTTGCTGAGACAGAAGAGAGGAAAATGTCTTTGCCTGAAATGGAAAATGCAGTTTTTAGGACAAAAATTGCAACTAAATGTCAGAGGACTTTTTTTTTGATGTAATTAATTCATATGTGTTATTTTAGAAGTGGATTCCCTATTGATTTACCTGAGACATAACAGTGATTTATGTTGCCTAGTCTCCTGACTGAGGTAAGTACTAAACTAATCATCAGTCTGGATTAGATTGTCATTTGTGACTGACTTTACTTGATAATTCAGGCATCTTCTCTGTTCCTATGCTAGAGAAGCCATTTTAATCTAATAGTATAAAAACCTTACAAAAGTGTAACATCTGGAGCAGGAAACTGCAACTCCGGACCTCTGGACCTTGAATATCTTTATTTATGTATATATATCTATTTGCATGGGGTCAGGCTAATACACAAATACTACTAGGTTTCTAAATTCACGCTAGACAAATAAGGATGGACAAGGCAGGAAGGACCAAAGTGGGGTAGAGAAGCCAGAGATTTTATGGCCTTGATGGGTTTGATCTTTTTAACATGCATACATACAGTTCTTAGAATAATGGGACCTTGGTCATTAATTCATACTGTTGGCTTGATAGACATAGTAAATAAGCCAGAGATACTACAGAAGATTCAAATTTTTCAAAAGAGGAAAATTGGAATCAACAGCAAAAAGTTAATCACTGTTTTCCTGGGTTAAAAAAAATAAATTACAGTCATAAGTTAAAGGAATTGGGCCAACATCAGAGTGTGACAAATTTCATTGCACTGAAGGGTTCAGTTTCCTTGGTTTTAGTGATTTTTACATGATTTTCAGGATTTCCTTCTTCTAACTTTTTATTCCAACTTTTAGTTCATCATTTTAATATTACACTTATCTATCTTACTCTACCTATTATCAGGTTAGATACGAGTGGCAGAGACAAAATGTTTTGAACTGAATGCAACCCCCATTTTCCATCCCTCTCTGCTGCTCACGCACGGAGGACACAGAAGAGTTGTGAGTGAAGCTGATCCCTAAAAGAGAAGGAGTTTGGGGAGGAATATGATTGTAGTTTTGTTTTTATTTCTCAGTATCATATTTTGCTATTAATTGGCAAAAAATTAAACTACCTCTACAGAAAAGTGAGGTCGATAGAGAATTATCTACCCCACTACTTTCTTCTGGGTTTTGATCTTTATTTTTTTTCTTACTGAATACAAGACTGAGATCCTTACTCATGCATTTTCAAAGCCTTTGTTACTTGTGCATTTTTCTTATTGGTAACCAATGATGGAATATAATATACTATTCTAACAGATTAATCAAAATAGTTATTTTTAAGTCAAACATAAGATGCTAATGTAAGACTTATAGTTCAGTTCACCTAATTACTGCTAACTCCTTTAAATAATACAATGAAATAATTATAGACTGACTTTTTAGCCTATATGCCTTTGTCTGGTGTAACATCCATCCTACTTACATGTTGTAGCATCTGCTGGGACAAGCACTATGTTGACAATCAGAGTTTCTTCTGCTTCAGTCCTCAGGGTTATTGCTCAAGCTTATTATTGTCAACCCTGTAATTGCTAAAGAGTTACATGCTAACATCATAATCACTTTTAGTCCACATAGTTTACTTACAGAGGTTTGTTAGTCTGGTTCGGGTTAGGTTTTATTTGTTGTTGTTGTTGTTGTTGCTTTGTGGTTTTGGGGGCTTTTTATATAGTAAAGAATAAGGATAAGAACCATGCAATTGCAAAAGAAAAAATAAAAGTTTAAGGTATAGGCCAGTTAGATAATATGCCTTTTAAAAGATCAAAATCACAACACAAGCAATAAGCCTGACCATTCTGTAAAACAGCTAGCCTAGGCAATACTCATCATAAACAAAGTGGACACACAGTAGAATTTTCTTAATTTTGAAATACATGTGAAATTATGCTACAACATGTTCAAGATCAAACAAATCCAGATAAAACTTGGCAAATTCTGAGATACAGTATGGTTAATTATTGTTTTTAAAGTTTGAGGCTTGTTTCTAACACTTGGCAACATTAAGTTACCTTGGGCAAAGGAATTACTAAATTCACATTACTTACCCATCTATTTCCTGTCTTATGGGACTCCCTAATACCTTGCCATACTCTTTTTCCCACTATTAGATTTCTGAACAGAGAAAATTACTATACTTCCTGTAGCCTCTCACTTTTTTGATTGCAAACCATTCCATCATTATGTATACTCATTTTACAACCTATGTCTTACCACAGTAGGAGCTTAATCTCACCAATGGAATCAAACACATTTTTAACACTTCTCAGACAAATGAATCAGGAACCTTTTCTCAAGCATTAGAAGATGCACATATTCTTTCATACAAACAAATTGTGTTAGTGAAGTGAAAAGGAGGTAACGCTTATATCAATTCTCACTTTATTTTTCTTTTAATAATCTGATGGCTTTAAATTGTAGTCTTATGATGATTCCATCTTGCTTAAATTAAAATGAAATCTTGCCTGATCTTTTGATATTTTTAATGCTCTTTTTCTTTAAATACTTTCCAGAATGGCTGCAACAGAAGTATATTCACATGAAATAACTACATGTGACTGGTAAACCATAATGCTTACTTAATTTGCATACTTTATTTTACCAGTTAATTGTACATGCAGCTGAATAATTACCTAGGAAAGACATTAGAACCACCAGGAGTTCTGTTCTCCTCTCCCCTAATAAATTGCTTTAGAGTAGAAGTCCTTGTAAAATGTTCCTTATTTTTCCACTTCTTACTGTTAGTGTGTTACAATGTATAATTCAGTGTGAACTTCTGTCATTTAAATTTCATGTACAATAGTAATGATAATAACACCTGGCTTTCTTATAGTGTTTTTAATTAACAGATTTCAAAGTGTTTTGCAAAGAAAGTCAAAAGCTTTATTACTATTATAATAAACTACATGCAAATCATGTGTTAAATAGCAAAATACTTTAGTCTGTCAAAATTAATCCCACACCAAGACACTTCCAGTTTAAGATAATATTCAACTTGGAGAGAAGGACTTGCTATTTTTTTGTGTGTTTGGAAAGGTATATATTCATTAGTTACTAAAGAGAGATGCATTCTATAATTTCTTTCTCTACTGCACTTCAGATTAAGCAATGCTTGTACATTTTTTCCAGGTGCTGTTGAAACAATTAACCCTATGAGATATATTTCTAAAAAAAAAAGTCTTCAAAAAATCCTGCCATTCAGGGCATCTACATGAAGCCACATGTATTCTTTCTGATGTCCTTAAGAGACCTGAGTAGGTATTTTGTTGTGTGGTTTGTTTGGTCTTTTTTTACACCTCTGGGAGTATTAATTATAAATTGTAAGTTTGTCTTTGTTTACTGCAAGTTACAGAAAATTCTATAGTTTTCTTCTCACATTTCTAAGGATTTTCTGCTTCTAATGTATATGAATATTGCTGTGTCAGCCTTTCCTTCTTCATAAAATTATTCCGTTATTTGAAAACTGAATTTGATTTGTAGGTGCAGAAAATATCAGACACATGTTTTGTTCAGTTACATTTTTTTGTCATGTGTTAGTGTGGTAATGCAGATTTCATAATCAGGGATGTGCCAGCTGTGACTCTCAAGGTCAAGGTATCAAGAAAGAGTAACTTGAAGGATGTTAGGTAGAGATCTGCTGTGATTTACTCTCCTGACTGACAGGGGTAAATCAGACATTTTACCAGCAATATCAAAGCCTCCTATCTGCAGGTACAATTCCTCATAGGGGCCTTTGCCTAATCCAAGAACTTCTGGGAGGGAGAAGATACATTTATACAGACAATCCAAAAAGTTAGTAGGTTTTCCTAGGGAAAAACTGAATTGAATTTATGTGAAATTAAGATTAGTTCTCTCACCCATTTTCTATGTGATTTTTGGGTTTGGGTAGGTTTTGTTTGTTTGTTTGTTTTTATTGTTAGTTTGGAAGTGAATTAAAACTCTGTACCGTACGTACTAAAGACACATTTTTCTTTCTTCTGTAAAGATATGTAAAGATGCAAACCAGACACCAAACAATATAGTTCTGAGAAAGCTTTGGATATCATACATTACTTACATATCTTCAACTATTTCAGTTAATATAAAAAAAAGGAGTAGTGAAATTTGGCTACTAGAAGAAATACAGAAAAAGTACATAGCAAGGACAAATTCATTGCTGTTGCTATCTTAAGCTACTTGGACCTCCATTCTGTCCATAAAGCTGGGTATTTAGTTTGAAACAGTGCTTTCCATTATTGCATGTTGTCCGGAATATTTAGAGATGTAGGTTATTAAACTGAAGTCATAAACTCTTGTTGTACAGTGTAAATTCCCAAAATTCATCTCATATTAGCAATCCAGGTCTTTTTCAGAGTTCAGCTTGCTGGTTAGTTTATTCTACCAGGAACAAACGTAACAGCTTTGTAGTTGGTCTCTTTGTCTCTGTCATCTCTGTAAATCAACAATAATATGCAGCCTGATTCAACTATGTATGTCTCTAGAGCCATGGAACATTTCCTCTGACTAAGAGTTTTAAATCCTGCTTGTAGTTGTTGGCATTTTGGTTAGCCCTGAAATACATCTTACCAATGCCAAAATCATTTCAATGTTTTTGGTAACTTTATACTTTCACTATTTTGCCTCACAATGAATAATGGAAATCTTTTGTTCATATTTGCACATTCAACTTGTTCATTTTTTAGCAGTTTGTCTTTTGGCCTTGCATTTATTTATTGACTTATTTATTGTTAGTTTTCTGTGTCTCTATCTTTAAGAGAAAGTATGATTGTTCTGATGCCATTTATTTGCACTTTCATCAGCTATTTGATAAATAGAATAGTGGATATTAAAAAAGTCATTATAAGTGTGAATAACCACTAGCAACTCCTAATTTCTTAATCAAAGACTAAAATAATAAAAGCTTTTTATTTTACTGTGGCGGCTTAGGCTTGGCTGGAGGCCAGACACCCACCAGAGTTGGTCTATCACTCCCCTTTTTAGTTGAACCGGTGAGAAAATATATATTGAGAGGCTTAGGAGATAAGATAAGGACAAGGAGAGATCCTGTAATCAACGACTACCTTTATTGGTAGTAAAGCATAAAAAAGGTGTACTGATTTTGTCAATGCTGATTCGTGGAGAACGGTAGTATTTTTCTGTGTTATGTTTTCAGTACTACTCTTCCAAAGGCAAAGTATCCCTGACTTCATTATTGGTATTTAATCCATGCTACCAGTTCATACTACATGACTGACTAATGAACTAAAACTTCACTCATTCAGAAACAGAAAGAAGGTATGAACTCTGGCATTTGGCTGTTTTTCAGATACATGTATTAAAATGATTGTCACATGCTTGTAACATACTCACGTTATAAATTAGTCTTGCTTCTTACAGCTTCTAGCTTTGTGCACTCTTGCATTCATGCCTCATTGATTTAGAAGTGATTATCATTTTCTAATATTAATAGCTGTAAGACAGTTTTACACACATTCTCAGCCAGATTTCTATTTTCAGACCAGATTTCATCTACTTTATATCTCTGTGCTTTGGAATACAGGATATAATATTTCTTCTTCTCCTTATTTTGAAGATAAGTTATTGTTTTTAAGAATTATTTAATGTAGAAATCTCTTTTACTATTACTATTCAGTGTATCCTAGACTGTTCGTTAATCCTTGACTTATTCTTTTTCTTACCCACATTTCCATCTTGTAAGGATTTTTTTTCTTGACTTAAACCATAAGAGCATATCCTAGCATACTTTTAATTGCCTGGTAATCTTGCATGATTGGTTTTCTAGCAAAAGTCTTTATCAAAAGCTGGGATATAACTGCACTGATGCTAAATCAACTCAGCCGAAATGATTTTGCCAGCAGGCCCTGACATTTAGTCAAGTTTTCTAGGTTATGTTTTAAAAGCAGTTATAAAAAGGAAACCTTCCCTGCTCCTTCCTGGGGAAACACACTTTTTTTCCCAGGTTGCTGCTTTAGTTAAATAAAAATTTATGATATAGTGCTGTTTCCTAGTAATTTTCAGAAGTGAAAATATCTATTTTTTAATCCATTGTTTGGATCCACCAATGTGTTTGCAATGTTATTAAATGTTCTCTAGCCTGTCTCACTGTCAGTTTAGCTATAGATTAAAAGCTCTCTTGAGGTGCTGAACTGGTCATTTTCCATTTATATTTCAAGCAATTCACATTACTCATGCTTCTAAAAGTGGCAAGTGTCATGATCTTCAAAATTCTAGGGAATACTTCCGATTAAAGAATAGTGTGAAGGGAATAGACCTCTCATTTCCATGTTACCAATTCCATTTTGAAATGGTGATTAGTTTTTAATATCAAGTTAATCTGAACTTTCCTGAGCTTCAGAACAAAAAGCCGTACTCAAAATGCCATGTCCTTGGCATAAAGATGAATTCTGCTAAGAATTCCTGCGGGAAGTTTTTTATAGACAAAATATAACACTCCTGCTACAATTTCTCCTCCCTCCCAAAATCAAGAAACTAATATATATGCGCAGAAATAAAGGAAACTATAAAAACTTTTGTCTGGTGGCCCCTGGAAGGCCTACTCATCCAGAAAATGAAAGCCATCTTACACATTTTCATAACTGTGGTTTCTTAGAGGCACAGTAGGACATAACAAGATGAACACAGCAGCTATTCCTGTATGCTTAGGCTAAAACTTTTGAAATACCTTGTTTAAGTTTCTAGTTTCTCTGGAAGGATTACCACTTAGAATTCTGATCAGGGTTATAGCAAGCATTGCATCTACTTTGGAAATTAAGGTTTGAGGATTCAAAAAGAATATTGAATTGTTTGGAATATTACAGTGAGCTTTACAATTCAAGCATAGTGTCAGTTCAAACATATCTTTAATTAATCATTTTTATTTCTATGCATGGCCATGCTTTTGGAATCATTGTAGAAAATTTGAAGTTTGATGTAATTTAAGTAAAGCCTATCAGCAAAGTTTTAATGGAGAAATTGGCAGACGTATTCAGTTTTATAGGCTGTACTGAGTAAAAGTCTTTATTTTGAAGAAATGTGTTACATCAGTCACAGATTTGAGAATATATAATGTATTATAGAATATCCTGAGTTGGAAGGCACCCATAAGGATCACAAAGTTCAACTCTTGGCTCTATACAGGGCCAGCCAAGTCAGAGCATGTGACCAAGTGCATTATCCAGATACTTCTTGAACTCAGTCAGGCTCAGTACTGTGACCACTTCCCTGGGGAGCATGTTCCAGTGCTCGACCACCCTCTCAGTAAAGAACCTCTTCCTAATATCATGCCTAAACCTCCCCTGTCACAGCTTCATGCAGTTCCTTCAGCTTCTATCACTGGTCACCAAAGAGAAGACGTCACTGCCTTCCCCTTCGCTCCCCCTTGTCAGGAAGCCATATGCTTCAATGACGTCTCCCCCAGCCTCCATTTCTAGAGGCTGAACAAACCAAGGGACTTCAGCCTCTCCTCGTAAGACTTTCCCTACAGACCCTTTACCACCCTCGTTGTCCTCCTCTGGACACTCTCCAATATTTTTATGTGCCTCTCGTACTGTGGTGCCCAAAACTGCTGCTAGTACTCAAGGTGAGGCTGTGCCAGCGCAGTGTAGAGCTTGTAATTACAGGCAAGTTCAGGGTAACAGAGTAACATATCCAGTTCTGTTCTTAAAGCAGTTAATGACTTCAGACTTCCCGTCATAGTTGAAAACAGTGTTGATGGAAATTTTCATTACATTTAAGTGCATATATATATTTCATATGACAAAAGTACTCTTCCCACATCATTAACATAGACATTGATTCATTCTATGATAAAATGAACAATTGAGGTCCTGTACAATCTGAAGTACATATTTGAAATCAGAGATAAAAATCCAACCTTAAAAACCCTTCCAGCTAATCCAATCCAAGGTGTTAAAAACAAAATTTATGAAAAATGCAAACGGAAAACATCCATAATTTCCTTGTTTGTTTTAAGAGCAAATTTAACCTATGCCTTAATCTCTTATAATTAGGTCTGTTGCATTTGCTTTAAAATTATCTATAAACAATAATGCCACAACAAAAAATATATTGAAAAAAATATTAGTGAAAGTAAAAGTTATAAGACAGTCATCCCAACACATAAATATTTACACCTACTTTGAATACTCAGAAAAAAACAAAAACCTTTACCAAACTGCAGTTTAAAAATATTGCAACATAATTTTCTTTCAAAATGTCAGAGATTTCTTTGGTTTTCCTATATAAGCTTTAGGGAGGAGGAAGAGAATAAAAAAAATCTGTTTATTTTGCTGAAATACAGTGAACAGTATTTTAGCAGTTCAAATATGATACCATGATAAGATCCTCATACACGATGAAGTGAAAACAAAGATAAGGCATGAAAGCAAGCCTTCCAACTTCATTATTTGTTCTGTTTTCCTGTTCCAATAACAGAAGGTTTTTGGGGGGAGGATTGGTGGGATTTTATTTTTTTAAATTCCCATTATTTATTTATTTTAAATTACTTCTTTAAAAATTCTACCTGGAACAATAGGAGCTCCCTTTTAAAGATGCATTGAGTTGCTGATAGTAGAAGAATTATGAATTAACAAGCAAATAACATGATAGTGGCGAAGTCTGAAAAGGGGATGAATATTAAGCTTCAAAACCTATATGAGTTTCAAAACACCAAGTGCCTTGGAGACTCATTTGAAGAACTTAAGAAAATGATTCAATCATTTTCTGTGGTTTCACAAATTCAGAATAATGTAATTGTGAAATGTTTACACCACTTTTACCCCAGATTTTATATCTATAGTTCTGTCAGTAGAATATTTAAAGGAAGCATTTTTATCTACCTGTTCCCTTTCTTAAATTCAGTGTGAACAGAAATATATCATTCCTGCTTGACTGCTGATGTAAAATCTTCCATACTTAATGCAAGTAGATATAAGAATCCTTCTGCCTCTACTAGAGATAAATGAACTGCAAGACTCAAAACACTCAAAATTTTATATAGAAATATAAATATCCTAGAAACCTTTGAATCTGTAATACTAGATATGGAGTTAATTTGAATAGTTTGCTCAGATTCATTTTAAAACTGTTTTTTTTTTCTAAATGAGGTCATTCTTTTGCTACATGAAAAACAGGCCATTGCTCCTCTCTCGAGGGTTAACATTCATACACCAGAGTGAATTCATCATAGTTAAGACACTGAATATTTTTGTCCTTACTGACAGGATCATATAACTTTTTCTTCCCACACAGAAGTATTGAGAGGCATTATTATTTGCAGTTCCTAGTGACTTTCTTATAGAATGAAAAAAATTATTTCATACTTTTTATTGTTTGTTATTATATTGTCTTGTCCTGCTGTTCTTCAGAGAGTCTACGATCTATCTAATACAGAATTCTGCAATGGAAAAATACTTAGTAGTTTTACATTGAGAAGATGAACTCAGGAACCATTTTCATTTCTTCTTGTGTTTGCATGAGTAATGGGTAAGTAGGACTGGCATAGTCACTAGTGTACTGGACATCAAAATTGCCATTTTTTCATAGTTGTTCTGGGTTCAGCTAGGATAGAGTTAAATTTCTTTCTAGTAGCTGGTGCAGTGCTGTGTTTGGGAATTAGGAAAGATAGCAGTGCTGACAACATGCTGATGGTTTAGTTGTTGCCAAGCAGTCAAGGACTCTTCAGCTTTTCATTTTGCCTTCTAAGAGGAAGGTGGGGGGAACCCAGGAAGCTGGGAGGGGACACAGGCAGGACAGGTGACCCAATTTGGCCAAAGGCGGTATTCAATATTATGACATCATGGTCATCATAAAAGGGGGCTAGTGGTGGGAGGAGTGCACATCTCCAGGACGTGCAGCTTGGGGATGGTCTGGCTTCAGGACAGCTCTAAGCTGTATGGTCTCAGTTGTGCAGTTCAGTGAGAAACTGCATTGTGTATCACCAGTTTTGTATATTTTGCTATAAAGTCCTGTTATTATGTCTCATTACCTTTGCTGTCCCAGTAAATTGTCTGTATCTCAACCCATGAGGTTTGCCTTTGTGTTCTCTTTTTTCCTCTTTCCCCTCTCTTCCCTCCTCTGTGTGTGAATGTATCCAGGTCATTGATAAAGATATTGAACAGAACTGGACCCAGGACTGAGCCCTGGGGGACACCACTTGTGACTGGCCTCCAGCTGGATTTAGCTCCATTTACCACCACCCTTTGGGTCCGGCCATCCAGCCAGTTTTTTTCCCAGCAGAGGGTCCAGTGGCAGCCAGGTTCTCAAGCAGAAAGCTGTGAGAAAAGGTGTCAAAGACTTTGCTGAAGTCAAGGTACACTACATCCACAGTTTTTCCCTCATCCATTAAGTGAGTCACCTTGTCATAGAAGGCAATCAGGTTAGTTTGGCAGGACCTGCCTTTTGTAAACCCATGTTGACTGGGTCTGACCACTTGGTTGTCATGCATGTGCTGTGTGATAGCACTCAAGCTGACCTGTTCCATGATCTTCCCTGGCACTGGTATCAGACTGACTGGCCTGTAGTTGACTGGATCCTTCCTCTGACCCTTCTTGTAAATGGGTATAATGGGTTTATTCTGCTACACAATTGATTTTAGCAGTTTAGCTACGTGTCTCCCAGAATAAGGCCTACTGCATCTGAAGGAGTGGCAGTAGTTCACAGCAGTAAGAGTTTACTCCTCAGTAACATCTCCACTTAAAACTAATTAAAGTTAATAAGCTTTTTTTTTTAATGAGATTTGATCATAGAATCATTATAGAATAATAGAAAGGTCTAGTTCCAATGCCCTGCCATGATTACAGACCTATACAGGAAAACCCCACTAGATTTAGATATTTATGTATCCTAATTTCTCATAACACATGAACATATGAATCCCAAAGAAAAGTTCAAAGAGTAATGTACATTTTTCTCTAGAAATAACAGGTGTGTGACAGAATCAGCAGCTGTCTATTCCCAATCTAAACCAAATCATTTATACTAAGGAAGATGCTTCTTGAAGTGTTAAATTAAGGTCGAAATATCATGACTGCATTATGTGGGACTCAAATGTGCATAGAATGATCAATAGAAAACATTATAATCACAGGCATATAGAGAGTAACATACATGCCTTATATTAGCACTGATCATAAAATGGAAATAAACTACCTCCATTCTGAGCTGCATTCAGGAACATCAGTAAGCAGCTGGCTTGTACTAATAAACCTCATCTGCCAGCTCCAGCTGTGGGCAAAGCTGACATGACAACCTGCACTTAATGTAGGTAGACATGCCCAAATTTCCCTTAGTATGTTAAGTCCTACTCTTGTGGCTCATTTCAGTAAATGGAAAGAAATGCACTGTAAAGCATACTAATGGCTTTTGAATGGGATCCTTTCATACCAGTATTTGCAACATTTTAATTATCCTGTTATAAATATAGGGCTATTGTTTATTTTTAACAGGAGTGCTGCATACATTTTTCTGTGGCTAGCAAATATTGTTCTTTTAGAAGACTAGTTAGCAGAAAAAAATCCAGGCACCATAAAGCATAAACTCATATTATTCAGGCTTATCTTAAAACCATTTTTTTAATTGTGATTACCTTAATTATTATGGTTTAAACTGCAGCAGCAACTAGGGCCCAAACCAAGACTCAGATCATGGTGCAGTTATATGCTTAGATAATTGTTCCACTATGTGACTTGGAAGAAGAGAGTGAGACAAGCCTCAGGAAGGGCTATAATGAGGTGGAGTGAGTTTTCCTTAAGTATGCTAGGCCTTTTCAATGGATCTGTGACTTCTTTGTGGTTTCTGGGGTTTCTGGAGGGACAGATGATCTGCATGATTAGAATGAATATGTATTCTGCTTGCCTTCTCATTCCTTACTTCTTCCTTTGTCTCATCCGTTTTACTGTTTGCCTTACAGCTCTTTCATTGCTGAGCTCCCTGAATATCAAACAATAACCAAATCTTCAGGTAATATAAATAGGTTCCTTTGTCTCCAGTGAAACTATGCTCATTTCCACCTGATGAAAATATGGTTGTCCTTTTTACCACCTGATTTAGTTTCTAATCCTATTTGTTATTTGCAAATAATTCCACAAGTAGTACTTTTTATTATTACGGGGAAAAGCACTTCTACACTGGGGACATCATTTACCTGTAGTTTTTTTACAGTGGTTAGAATACAATAGTGAGGACCATGATTATGTCATGCTGGAACACACATTTCACTGAACATAGATGTGTTGGTGCATTTTGTAGGACAGAAGGGAATGGGTTTGTTTGGGATTTTTTATTAGTTTGTTTTCTAGAGTTCCCTTTTTAGTTTTTGAAAAAGTGAAAAGAAAGGAGAATTTTTAGAACTTTTGCTTTTTTAAATTTGGCTAATACAGTCTTATAAAACAGTTTTATCATGACACAGGATGACAAAACCAAGGCTTTTCTCTGAATACATTGTTTAATTTCAAGTAAATATGCCTTTAGGCATTATCTGGTTTTGGAAGGAAGATGGATACCTTTGGGGTGTGAGTTATGGGTAGTTATGGGGCATTGTCCTCTTTGTCAGAGTGTTAGCTAATAGGTCAATCTTTTAATGAGATGGATGGTGAAAAAATAAGGAGGAAACCATTGTTTCAAAGACTTCTCATTTTATGCTTTTAAATATATATAAATGTGTATATTATCATTCATCCAAATATAGTGTTCAGGCGGCTCAGATGATTGATTTTTTTTCCTCCCAATTTTCCCTCAGACCTGATGGCATTAAAAAAAATAGCAGATTGCAATTTTTATACAACAGCATGGTAGTTGCAAAATTCACCTAGGAAGTGGAAGTCCCAAGACCCATTTACTCTTCTGCAACAGTTTCAAATCCATATCTTTCATATTCCCAAACACCTGAACAAAGAGGAGGAAAAGCTTTATCCCCACTTCAAATTCTTTCCACAATTAATGAGGTCAGAAGAAAGTCTTTCTCTGTAACACATTTTCTGATTAATTCCTGGCTTTCAGGGACAGTTGATACTTTATCTATCATGGGACTACTATTTGTATTACAAAAGAATGAAAATTATTATTTCATAGGAAGGGTTAAGTATTATCTTTGAAAATAAAAAATCAGGAGTGCTTAACTTTACCAACAAAAAAAAACCCAAACCAAACTCCCAAAATAGACACATTTGGGCACCATTTTGGACTCTGGATTGAGCAAATGATGAAACAGTGCCTAATATTGTGGGATCCATTTTACAAATCTAACCATAAGCCATCATGTTGGGGAAGGCAGCAGGTCTACCAGCAACCTGACTCCCCTCACGGAAGGGATTGTCCTTGACAATATCCTCACATTCCCATGGGACAGGAAAGTTACTCATTCTGGAGGGTTTTTTGTAATCACATTCAGAAAACACAATGGCCTTGAAGGCAGGGGTACAGACTGCCCTAAACCAAGAAGGAGTTGTGGGAAGGTATTTGGGAGCAAGAGAACATGTCATGAACCACTCATAATAAATGGTCAGCACAGCAGGTGTGCAGATAGTTATAGACATCAAAGAGAAACTAATAATGCTTAGGTTTAGGATATGCTTATCAGAACCTGTTATATTTACTAACCAATCAACTTAGTGTGATCAGTGTGAGTAACCAATTAGCAGTTATCTACTTGCCACGTTTGCAGTAACTAATGTATAAAATCTGTGTGCTTTTTCTTAATAAATGGCTTCACGTTAATTCATATATTGAATCGCATGCTGCGCATCGTCGGTCTCCACACTATCAGACTGAATTGTCTACTGTCACTGAGAGAGTTTAAGATGATTGTTTATTTTGTCCCCCCAAAGCAAGCCCAGTCTTCTACCTTATCTGAACTGCTAATAAAGACATGAGGCCATTTGTAGAGGTCAGTGTAATGAAAAGAAATGACTTGTGCTAAGCACCTTGTTCCACTCAATGGCAGACTTTCAGTGTGTTCAGTGATCCCTTACATTTGGCAAGGTAGGAAATATTAAGAAGAAGTGGGGGTTATTTATGTTTTACCTGGTGTACTTAAAGTAGAGGTCTGATGCTTTGTAGGCTAGGGAAATCACTAATCAACTTTACTGATGATAGGTCAGGAGAAAGTATGTCTTGCACCAAGCTGCCAGCAATTCCATACAGTCTCACTGACTGCTTCCAAATGATAAAAAGAATTTAGTTCATATTATGCTCACGTTTCTTCAGTATATGCAGACTGATCAACTCCCAAGCCTAATGCACTCTGAACAAATGAAAAATCATTTCTTCCTGTGATAATGAGCAATCATACCCCTATAAACTGAAGTTTTTAAAAAGTTCTTTTTGGTTGATTAGCAAGCTCAGACACAATTTAGAATTGTTTAATCATCAATGTTCCCTTGGTTTAGTATGAGCTTTCTTCTTATTTTCTAGTTCACTGAAATCTAAATCAGCTTAAAGAAGATAAAGGTTTCTGATATCAAAATACTCAATACAGTTCAGCAGTTGTTTGTATTTCCTTTCTAAAGTTTTACATTAAGGCAGGATATTTTTTCCTTCTATATATCCAGCCATTAATATAATGAACCATTAACCAGAAAATATATTTTTTCTTTTTCTATTTCTGTGGACTGTCTACTTTTTCAGGGTGAATGAATTCATATGTTGTTCTGTTCTGTGAAAACTTAATTCCTTTGTTTGGACATAAACCTTTTTTTTTCCCATCTCTAAATGAAAAAAACTTTTAAACCCCAGGTATTGTTTGATGGCTTCTTTGCAATTTATCAAACTCTATATGAGCCACTACAAACTTTTCCTTTTGTGCATTGTAAGACCTCAGTGGATTTCTAGATGATTTTATCAAGAGTATCAGTCTGCTCCAAGTCATGGTTGCTACAAGTAAAATCTACTACTTCTGCCTTGAAGAATGTCCATTTAAACACAGTGAATTTATTGTGAAAAATAAAGGGGATTTTAATGCAAAATAAGAACAAAACCATTCTTTTTGCATTGGGGATTATTTAAAAGTTCCTTCCAAAACAAAAAATACATTTTGTTTCTTTGTTTCATCTCACATTTTCTTATTCCTACTATTCCTAAGCACAGAAAATTATTTTTGTTGAAAATTCCCATATTGCTTTCACCCAAAGAAAATATGTATCTTGTTTTTAAAATTGTGACTGATTTGCCTGGAACTAGGCTAAAGTCTAGCTTTGTGGGTTCATTTTTCCATTATGCATAGTAGTCAGTGGGAAGCAGATAGTTGCTTCAATAAAACTCAGCCCCATACAGCTGGCTATGACTCCAAACACCTAGTGTAAAGGCTAGCTCCAAATGTTTCCCAGGAAATCTGTATGTGAGGTGGATTTTATTAAAAAAAACCACAATAATTAAAGAATAATAAAATAACCATTGTCTAGGCGTATTTTCTAATTTGGGAAAGGAACAAGTAGTTTTCAGAATAAGTAACAAACTTCTATTGTGCATATAAGTATTTCCTTCTTGAAGCTTTTAATATTCCAGCAGAGATTAATCAAACAATGAAAAAAAAATTTGTTTATCTTGTCAAGGGCAAAAGTTCTGTGATCTTGTAAAGAGAACATAGAGCTACTGATGGTGAAAACTGATACCAAGGAAAAGCTTTTCTACAGAAAGTTTGGGGAATGAATGCACACAACCCTGTACTTTTCTGTGAGTAAATATGCTCCTAAGGCTTTTTGGAAAGGTTTAGTAGATATATGAATTATTTTTATTCAAACTGAAGGTAGGCTAGAAGATTTGAACTAAGGAAAGGTGATCACTGAATCCCAGAATTACTTATTGACCCCTTCTAAAGACACTTGTCAAAGTGACAAAAAGCGCTTTAAAAGATGCAGAAGAAAAATCCTTCACCTGAAGAATTCTTTTGTTCCAAAAGAATATATTTGTCTGTCACACAGGTGCTTACTCTTGTTCCTTGGCTAAAAACTATACCTTCACATTTATCAGCTCCCTTAGAGGTTCTCCTAGATTATGGCTGGAGGCAAGTGGGAGACAAACTTGAAGGTCATTGACTGAGATTATCCTGTTGAGGTTATGGACTGTATTTCTGTCCATGATGCATTGTGTGCAGAAATTTTTATTACCTAACAAAGCATCTACTACTAGTATTTGGAAGATTTACATTTATATCCCAAAGCCTTTAGTTGAAATGCAAGTGAGCTTTTCACTCTTGAAGCTGCCTGTTCACAGTGGACATGTATAAAATGCAGAATCTACAATCATGCAGGATCTATATTTCTATTTATCTCCTTTTGAGGTACTGTAAAAATGAAGAAACTTTAAAACAGCAATACTTCAGTTTACTAATCAAAAAAAGTCTACCTTACAATTTACAGACACAAAAATATCTGATAAGGAGCTAGCCCTCTCCCCTTCATTTCTTCACATAGATCAAATTTCATTAGTGCTTTCAACAGCCACCATAAATTTAAAGCCACAGAATATATTTGCGGTTTTCTTGGGTTTATTATTTATGTATTCAGGTTGGAAACAGTAAAAACTATCAGTTGTTGTAATAATGTTAGGCATATTAATAAGATTTAGTAAGCCATAAAATCTTTTATTTATTTTGTTGTTGTTGTTGTTGTTATATTGACTTTGTGCACATAAATAATCAGAACTGAATTTTTCCAGGAAGTTTTTTATAAGAATAGGTCAGCAAAGTAAGGGCTAGTAATATTTTGAACCTTTTAATTCAGTATGTGCTGGGCTTGTGCGGTGGGTTTGCCCTGGCTGGAGGCCAGACGCTCACCAAAGCTGCTCTATCACTCTCCTTTTCAGCTGGACAGGGGAGAAAATATATATTGAGAGGCTCAGGAGACAAGATAAGGACTAATTGTGCAATTAGTGTCATCAGCAAAACAGACTCAACACAGAATAAAGGAAAGAAAACTATCTAATTTATTACACTATACTACACACACATAGTGAAACCAGAGTCTGATAATGAGAAGTGCGACCAGATCTTAAAACACCTTCCACCCACACCTCCCTGTCATTATCCATGGGCTGTGGGGAGACAGCCTACTTCACCATGGTCTTCCCCACAGGCCGCAGAGGAATCTCTCTTTCCAACATCTGGAGCGCCTCACCACCACCCCTCTTCCTTCACTGACCTTGGTGTCTGCACCATTTCTTACATCTTCTCACTCCCTACCCTGATGGCAAAAAGCAGCAGCTTGTGGGGTTTTTTCTCCTATATGTGATTCCCAGATGCGTTGTCACCATCGCTAATGGGCTCTGCCTTGGTCAACCATGACGCCGGCCTTGAGCGGGCTGGTGTTTACTCTATGGGGACAGCAGAGAGCTTCTAGCTGCTTCTTGCAGAAGCCACCCTTTGCAGTCCCCCCTCCTCCTCCAGAACCCAGCCATGCAACAGCTGCCGAGGAAGTGAAAGAAGCACACTCCTCACCAGTGAGTTATATCCCTTTAGAAATCTCCAGTAACCTTAAATAATTGTTTGGCTTTTTCTTTAAGCCTGGAAAAAAATGGTTACCTTAAACTTCTAATCTTCCCTATAAAAATGAAACAAACCACAAAGTGTTTGGAGTGTTGCTTTTTATTAGTTCTAATTACTTCTAAGCTAATTAACATGCTTGTCAAAAGTACAGCCTAGAGCTGTAAAATTTCTACATTGCATCTACTTCTTTATTCAGCATCCTCAACATTAGTAAATATGTAGGGGCAAAATTTGCTAAACTAAGCTGTTCTTTAACCATATTTGTCATTGAATTAATGATACTCAAGTCTTTCCTTGCTTTCATTCAAAAGCCTCTTAGAAGTCAGTTTTAAGCTAAAGAAGTGTAGCCTGAAAAAAACTGAGTATAGTCATTAGGACAAATACTCACCTGACAAAGAAATAATAAAACTTTGTTATTTTTACATTTAGAATTAAGGACTGCTGTACCAAATTACATCAGTGGCAAATTTACCATAGAGAAAGGAGCTGTGTAGTGAAAATTTTCAGCTAACCTTTTGACAGAAAAAATGCCTTGCAAATCTTAAGAGATCAGAAGCTGCCTAATGGGATTATATTTTGTTCTGAATTATTTTTCTTCACTGCTGTAATTCTTCATAGTTGTATTGTTCTTCACTGATCAATCTCTCTTTTTTATTTTTCTGTCAAGTAACTCTTGTTATGATGTTAAACTTGATTGGGTTATGGAGTACACCTCTGATCTTTATTTATGAGATGACTAATACATACTTATACATGTAGGTTAATAATTATGGTCATAGTTTTTTGCTTTAAGAAAGACATATTCCCTATACTTTTAGCTAATATGAGTAAAAAATCATAAACATATAGTATAGTCAAGTGAGTTAAATACAGTTGATAGAGAGACTGAGACCTTTCCTATCATTGCATTAATGATGTTCAGATATTCATGGTACATTAACAATGCTCATGTTATCATATAAAGCAATAAATTTTAATGCACATGGACAGTTTGAAGTTTTTTAATCACATAATAAACATACTTCCGAATAATACTTGATAAAACAATATTAATACGTACTGTAGGGACTACAACAAAACTGAAAGACAAGTGCAAGATCTCTGCACAACACTAAAAATGTATCGATAGATAGCGTAGCATTGATGCAATGTTTCTGTTCAAGCGAAACAGGTACAGCTTTTTATAAAAATATCACAGAGCTTTTAAATCATTGATCCAAAGAATTTTTAGCAATTCTATTTCTATCTCAAAGACATTAAGAAATTTTTACATACAGAACAACTGTGTCTTAGTGAGGCTGAAAGGTACTTCTAAATCACACAGGATATTTGTAGCGGAGCTGGAAATAGAATATAGATTCCTTAGGTACAAGGAATCATTTTCCTTAGGTACAAGCCAACTTTTATTCAGCACTATAGATATATTCTCCTATATCATTACTTTATATGCAGCATATAAAAGAACAAAGAAATCAGTAGCCTTCAATACAGAAGTGTGTCTGTGTTTAGCTTTAGTGACTGGGTCAGTGTCACTTCTTCCGTTGGAACAGAGTAGTTATATTCAGCTGTTAGCTTCCCCTCTAATTTGATAAATTACTTCTATTTTCAGAAGCAAACTCAAAAAAAAACCCAACCCAACAACAACCAAACAAACAAACAAAACCAAAAAACAACCAAACCCAACCTCATAATAAAATTGTACAGTGTGCCCTGGGAGGGAATCTGAACCAGTATTTATGGGTTAATTGAGGCTTAGTATACCCGGATTTTATCTACAGCTGTACTGCTGACTCTGACTTTCAACATCACTTCAACTTTTTATGCTGCATTTAATCCACATTTAAAGTAATACTAGTGATGATTACCCTCTTAACTGTTTAGAACTCTCAGGAAGGAATACTGCTAAATATTATTATTGGTATGGTAATGAATTTATGATGGGGCTACCACAGACACAGCTTAATTAAAGTCTGATTCTGCAAGGACACCAAATACAGTCTGTGATCCTAAGTAGGTAGCATAGAAGACATTCAATCACCTTACATAAAAGAGGAAATGTGAAAGTATTATGATATCCAAGAGTGAGTTTAATTTGTTCAGCTCCAGCTCCCAGCTGATTACAGTTTTGATACAGTATTTCAGTACTGTATTTTTCAACTCTCCATCTTTTTTGTTACTTCCATTTTCACCAAAAAAACCCCAACAAAAAACAACCCCACCAAAAATGTTAGCCTGACTTTGAAATGCAAGTAAAAGAACTGAAAACTAAGCAATAAAAGAGTTGTATTCCTGTGTCTTGTAGTGGATCAGGAAATCTGTAATTTGTAAGTCCATATATTAGAAAGTTACAAGAATATCACTTCATAGAGTTACTGTTGTTCAGAGGGTAATATGTTAATATGGTTTTAATAATATATTAATATGGTTTTAATTATACTGACTGCTATTGGATTCCTGATATTATATATGACTCTGATTTATATCTACTTCTCTTAAATAGTTTTGTTTTCTATATTTTATTTACATTAGTTAAATGAAAAATTTTCTTTTACTTTTCATTTTTTCTTTTTTCCCTGTTCCCATACATTTTTACTGTCTACAAGATTCTCCTGAGAAATCACAGTTATAACCAACATTCAGTCACATCTAAAATAGTCAATAAACTCTTCTTAGAAATACTCTTCCCTAACATTCATAATTGTTATGGTTTAACCCCAGATGACAACTAAGTGACTGCTCATTCATTTCTTCCCCTCCTGGTGGAATGAGGAGGAGAATCAGAAGAAAAAGTTAAAACTCCTAGGCTGAGGTAAGGACAGTTTAATTTGATGCAAAGCAAGACAAAAATAACAAAACCAATACTAGTAAGAGATTATATAAAGTGGATGATATTCAATGCAATTTGCTCACTGCTTAGAAACCAATGCCCAACCATTCTCTGAGCAGTGATCCCTCCTCCCCAGCCACCTCACCTCCTCATATACCGAGCATGACATCATATAGTATCAAGCGTCCCTTTGGGTGGTTGAGTCATCTGTCCTGGCTGTGTCCCCTCCCAGCTTCTTGTGAAAGAAGCTCTATCCCAGCTGACCACCAGAACAATAACTTATACAGCATTTATTTATTCTTTGTTTCTTTTTGTGAATTACACATGGTTCTGCTATACTTCTCTTTTCAAAGATTTGTTATTATTTGACTGCATAGACTGGACTACTACCTTTGTAATTTAGTTTTTGATAGATCAAAGTTTGCTTTTTCTATATCTAAAATCTAATTACATTTTCTTCCAATAATTTAGATTTAGTTCTGACATCCATGTGTAACAAGCCCTTTTTTCTTTGTTTTCGTTAATTTTACAGTGTAAGTATCTACATATTGGTTTTGCCATCAGTCCTCTAGAATGTGCTTGTATTCTTGTCGTTTTGCAATTATTTGGCCAAAAAAGGACTCAGATATAAAATGCTGATCAATGTAGTTCATCCAGAGGTAACATAACATAATTTTTATGTGTAAGAGGCAACACATCTCTAGTCAATTAAATATTATATTCACTGGACTATGTGTACATAGTACTTTAATATTACTTTTGCCTTCAAAGTGCATAACCACATATGTATTTAAAATACATGCCGTAAGATATGAATGTTTTTGGTTTACAAGAAAAATAACAAATTTTCTCTTTACTGGGACTATAGTCTGTGCTCTGACAGCAGATTTAGTGGAAATATTCAGTGGAAATATTCAGATTTCCACTATTAATAAAGGTTCATAAATTCTGCCTTTTTGATGTCCCTGTTCTCCCCTGTCTTCAATTCTTGACCTCCGTGAAAAGTTTTGGCTCATTACCAGAAAATGCATTCCTTTACTATTACAGGCAATGACATGATACTCTCATTTCACTTTGTGTAAGAACAAGGG
Source organism: Gallinula chloropus (assembly GCF_964237585.1). Taxonomy (NCBI): domain Eukaryota; kingdom Metazoa; phylum Chordata; class Aves; order Gruiformes; family Rallidae; genus Gallinula; species Gallinula chloropus. The sequence goes on along the minus strand of NC_140087.1, from coordinate 14,553,208 downwards.
TAAGCAGTTATCATGAATTTGGGAAATACAGACACATATTTGAGTCACACCATCTCATAATGTTTGTACTGCAATGCCTTTGATGCAGTGAGGACTATGAAAAACGGCATAGATGTTTTTAGCCCCTCCCCCCTTTACCTTTCATTTCCCTTCAGTTTCTCAGCCCCAATCAATCAGCATATCCAGGAGGCAGGGTAGACAGCTTTGCAGACTGTCCCTAGCCCCTAGACTGTTCACTGGCCATCCCATGGTTGATTATACTTTGTCCATGGTCTGGGGTGCACGAAGTTAAAGAAAAATCATATAATAATCCTAGGCTTCAGAACTGAAGAGCTGGTTCTTAATCAAAGATCCTGATTGGTTTCCTAAATATAGCCATGTAGATGTACCCTTTCCAGTTTGCTTTGTCAGGCTAATAGAAAAAGAACTGCTTCAGTAGGTGTATAAAACATAAACAGGATATCAGGGTATTATTTTTTTTCTCACTCAGGTTTACCTAGAGAGAGAAAGACTGTATTTCAGTCCTTACACTCTCACTGTTTATATGTTTTAATTTGAGTAATTGGATTAAAAATGCTCAATCATGAGTGCAGACAGCAGAACACAATTGCCTAACTGCTCATCTACTAGATGTTTTTTCTTCTTTCCTTCTTCCCATGACCTCTCCATCTAGTATGGCTGTTAGAACAGGAATAATGTACTTCAGTCCTGTCTCTGTTTATACATTCTCCTGAGAAGTGTGAGATACGGCTTTATAGCCTGGACATTGCACAGATTATAAGAGTTCTGTTTTCTGAATGACTGTGGTATGTGATAGCATAGAATCATAGTGTCATAGATTCATAGAAACTTTAAGGTTAGAAAGGACCACTAAGATCAACTCAAACCATCAACCCAACTCCACCATATCTACTAAACCATGTCCTGAAATGCAATGTCTACATGTTTTTGAACACCTCCAGGCATGGTGACTCTACCACCTCCCTTGGCAGCCTATTCCAATGTTTGACAACCCTTTTGGTGAAGAAAATTTTCATACCATGCAATCTAAACATCTCTTCATTCAACTTGAGGCCATTTCCTCTCATTCTATCTCTAGCTACTTGGGAGAAGAGTCTGGCACCCACTTGTCTACAACCACCTTTCAGATAGTTGTAGAGAGTGATAAGGTCTCAGGGTTCTCTTCCTCTGACTAAACAACCCCAGTTCCCTCAGCTGCTCCAAAGACTTGTCTTTTAGACCCTTCAGCAGCTTTGTTGCCCTTCTCTGGATAAGCCCCAGTACCTCAGTGTCTTTCTTGTAGTGAGGTGCCCAGAACTGAACACAGTACTCAATGTGTGGATGTCATAGTTTTTCCCCAACTGAGCACCACACAGCTGCTCTCTCTAAGAGGTTGTAGGGGGTGGAATTAGGGGGTAGAAGGGAGGGAAAAGAAATCCAAAACCACCCAAAACTCACAGGTTGGGATAAGGACAGTTTACTGGGATAGCAGAGAGATAGATACAATAATAATAGGACTTTATAGCAAAATATACAAAACTGGTGATACACAATGAAGTTTCTCATTGAACCACACAACTCAGGCTGCACAGCTCAAAGTCATCCCAAAACTGGACTGTCCCAAAAAAAACGTGAGTCCAGGAGCTGAGTGGTCCTCCCCCCACCAACCCCCCCTTTATGCTGAGTGTGACATAATTGCCATAGAATACCCTCTTCAGCCAGTTTGGGTCACCTGTCCTGGCTATGTCCCCTCCCAGCTTTCTGGGTATCCCCCACCCTCCTATTAGCAGGACAATATGAACAACTGAAAAGTCCTTGACTGCTTGGCAACAACTAAAAATATCATGGTAGTGTCTGCACTATTCTCAGCCTAACTACCAAACATTTCATTCTACCTGCTACTAGAAAGAAAATTAACTCTATCCTAGCCCAAACCAGGACAGTGGCCTCACCAGTATTGAATACAGGGGGCCAATCACTTTCCCACCCCTGCTGGCCACGCTATTTCTGACACAAGCCAGGATGTTAGTGGTGTTTTTTGCCACCTGGGCATACTGTTGGCTCATGTTCAGCCAGTTGTCAACGAAGCCCCCAGGTCCTTTTCTTCCAGGGACCTCTCCAGGCACTCCTCTCCAAGTATGTAGCATTGCATGGGGTTGTTGTGACCCAAGTGCAAGACCCAGCACATGGTCTCGTTAAACTTCATATGTTTGTCCTTGGTCCATTGATCTAGTCTGTCCAGATCCCTCTGAAAAGCCTTCCTATCTTTAAGCAGATGGACACTCCCACCCAATGTGATGTTGTCAGCAAACTTGCTGAGGGCATAGTCAATTCCCACATCTAGATCATTATTAAATATACTGAACAAGACTGACCCCAATACTGAGCCCTGGGGAATACCAAATGTGACCAGCTGCCAACTGGATTTTAATTCCATTCACCACAACTCTCTAGGCTCAGCCTTCCAGCCAGTTTTATACCCAGTGAGAGTATACCTGTCTAAGCCATGAGCCACCAGCTTCTCCAGAATGTTGTGTTGAACGTTTTACTAATGTTCAGGTAGATAACAACCACAGTCTCTCCCTCATTTACATGTCAGGTCACCTGGTCATAGAAGCAGATCTGGTTACTCAAGTAGGACTTGCCTTTTATGAGCCCATGGTGGGCTCCAGTGATACACTAGAGGTCCTGGACATGCACTGTGAGCGCACTCAAGATTAACTGCTCCGTAATTGTCCTGGGTACCAAGTTCAGACTGACAAACCTGTAGTTCCTCTGATCCTCCTTCTGGCCCTTCTTGTAGATGGCAAGCCTCCAGTCATCTGAGATCTTCCCTGTTAACCAGGACTGATGATAAATGATGGAGAGTGGCTTGAGAAGTTCCTCTGTCAGTTCCCACAATACTCTTAAGTGAATCCCATCTAGCCCCATAGACTTATGAGTATCCAGGAGGTGTATCAGGTCTTTAACTGCTTCCTCCTGGATTATGGGGGGTGGGGGGCTTATTAAACCCTCCACCCCTGTCTTCCAGGTCAGGGGGGCAGTTAACCTGGGGACAACTAGCCTGACTATTAAAAAACTGAGGTAAAGAAGGCATTAAATGCCTAGCCTTTTCCTCATCCTTGGTGACCATCTTCCTCTCTGAATCCAGTAAAGGATGGAGATTCTCTTTGGCTCTCTTTTTATTGTTAATGTATTTGTAAAAACATTTTTTGACATCACAACGGTGTTCATATTCATTTCTAGCTGAGCTTTTGCCTTTCTAATTTTATCTCTCCATGACCTAACAAGATCTCTGTATTCTTCTTGAGTCACCTGTCCCTTATTCCAAGAGTGATAAACTGAATTTTTTTTCTGAGCCCCAGCAAAAGCTTCCTGTTCAGCCAGGCCAGTCATCTTCTCTACAGCACAGAGACAGCCAGCTCCTGCACCTTTTAAGACTTCCTTCCTGATGAATGCTCAGCCTTCCTGGACCCCTTTGCCCTTCAGGACTGTCTCCCAAGAGACTCTCAACCAGTGTCCTGAGTAGGCCAATGTCTGCCCTTTAGAAATCTGTAACAATGGTTTTACTGATCCCCCTCCTTACTTTGGGTTTAGCAACTAACCATGAAATTACAATTTTTGATTCTTAGCAAACTGGCCTCTGACCACTGCATCTCCAACCATTCCTCTGTTTGTAAACAGCAGGTCAAGCAAGATACTCTTGGTAGGCTCACTTACCATCTGTATTATGCACACACTGCAAGAACCTCCTATAGACTGTTTCCTCTGCATTTCCAGCAGACCTCTGGTAAGTTGAAGTCCCCCATGAGAACAAGGTCTAGTGATTGTGAGACTTCTGCCAGCTGCTTGTAGAATGCTACGTCTAACTTCTTCATTCTGGTCTTCAACAGACTCCTAGCGGGATATCTGCCTTGTCAGCCTTCCATATCATTCTCATAAGCACTCGACCTTATCATCACAACTGTTGAGCTCTAAACACTCAAAATACTAACATGCATACAACATTATCACCTTTGATCAATGAGACAGAAAAAAGAAAGTGCCCACTATAGAGAAAGCATATTATTATAGAGAACAAGCTTGCTAGCATGGGCTGAACCTCTTCCATGTGGGTATCAATGGCCCATAAACAGTGGCTAAGCTTTCAGGTACTTTAGCAGCATTTAGTATGCAGAAATATGTTATTGCAGACCTTTGTTTCAACCTTAAGCAATAACTGAGCAGTGTTTTTTTGAATTACACTTTTGGACAGAGCGTTTAGATTCTACCCAAGTTCTACCCAAATTCCCAGAGATCAGAAACAGAAAACCATACCTACCTGAGCATTGACCTACACATTTAACTTCAGTGTAAGGCCGTGTTATTCAAATCTGTGTGCTTAGTATGTTCTGTTGTTTAAATCACAGCAATTTTATTTGGTAAAATGTTCCAGGCACAAAAGTGTAGGAATTTCATCTGATATATCTGTCAGAAATAAATGTCTAAAGCCTGTATTTGAATGTGACAGCATTTTCTTTTCCATAACATTATTTGATTTTCTTAGAACATTTACTTTTGTCCAAACCTTGTTTTTTCTAGTCTATAAAGTGACATGTCCTTGATTTATTTTATTATCACATTTTCAAGAGCTATCAAGCAGTTCAATGATTACATTAATTTTTCATAACCCCACTTTCACTTTCAAACATATTGCTTGTCAACATAATTACTTTTTATAATCAAATGAAAATATTTACATGTACTTTAAAAATCACCTGTGTCTAAACCTAATTTACTTCTAAAAATTTTAATCTAATCACAAATTGCATTTCAGAAATTACAGATGTCACATTTTTGTTTATTTAAGTGACAGAAGAGCATGTAAGGATATTTGAGAGTTAACATTCTTTCAACCAATGTAGGTTATGTTCAAATTGGAAATAAAAAGAACAAACACGTGTTCAGAAATTTAATTAGCAAAAATATCAAGACAAATAATGCTATATTCTCTATATTCAATGCAAGTAACGCCCTTGAATTTCCTCTAAAATCTAAGAGGTAAAATGTTTTTAAAAAGAAGAAAGTGTAAAGTTATTCCATATAGTGCCACCTACCTTTGCTAATTCATATAGCTTTGCAAATAGGTTGTGGATGGCTGTGGTAGGTTGACCGTATCTGTGTGACAGGTACCCCAAACTGCTCTATACTTGTCCTCAGCAGAACAGGGTGGGAAATATGATGGGAAAGCTCATGAGTAGAGTCAAGGACAGGGAGATCACTCACCAATTTATTTCACAGGCAAAATAGATTCAACTTGGGAAAATTTTAATTTATTACTACTTATTGAGAGTAAAATATTGAGAAATAAAAGCAAAACCTCTTCTACCTAGGCTGTGTTTCACTGCTGACTTGACTTTCTCCTCACTGGTCAGCACAGGGGACATGAAGAATGGGGTTCTGCTTGGTCTTCCTCTCTGCTACTCGTTCCCAGTTGTTCTGTTTCCCTGCTCCAGTGTAGGGTCACTCCCATGGGATACAGGCCTTCATGAACTTCGCAATGTGGGTCTGATCAATGTGCTACATTTCTTTAAGAACTGCTACAGAAGTCCCTTCCATGCATACAGTCCTTCAGGAACAGACTATTTCAGTGCAGGTCCCCCACGGTCTTTCCAGAAAACTTCCTGTGAGGGGTTCTCTCCAAAGGCTGCAGTTCATGCCAATAGCATACTTCATCATGGGCTACAGGGTGGATGCAGCATGATCCTTCACAGTCTACAGGGGGAAAACCTCTGTCACCACAGTGTTCTCCACAGACAACAGGTTAATCTTTGCTTTGGTACCGAAGCCTTGCCACACAAACACCATACAGTGACTTAGTTCTTTGTTGTGCTTTTGCAGTTCACCAAAACTGTATCTTGTACTGTGAGTGCAAAAGCTATCTGGAAGAAAAATAGTGTACATAATTTTTAGCTGTCAATTTCTTTTCAAGACTTTCTAGATTCAAGGGAATTTTCACGACTCACCTCTTTGAAACATTTGTTTTACAAATGTTGTGGGTAAGTCTTCTTGTCATGGGCCAGAGCTTTTCAGGCAGTAGAGATTTCTCTAACTGGATGGCAGTTCAAGAGAAGCTACTTACATAATAGTGTATCCACTAACAAATTAACTTAAAATTGCAGTGGTGACTGTAGGAAATGTAAATGGTTGAAAACTTGTAGGGTTTTTTGTTTGTTTGTTTCTGATTCCTATGTCCTGATTTGGAGCACTCTAGAAGTTGTCATGAATGATTCTATAAAAGGAAGAATTTTCTCACCTATCATTCCTTGTGTATGGAAGAGCAGCAATGATACAGAGAAAAGATGGATTCAAGAACTGCAAAACTCACTAGACAGAAAGAGGCTAGGAACACTCAGAAACCCAACTATACCTTTCTCTTTTTTTAATGAGTAGAGATATTGTCACTACTGAAAAAATAGGTACATGTTGCAAAAACATTAAGTGGAAAAAACCAAATACTTTGAAATTGGACTAATACTCTGGGTATAGCAGCTTCTGAAGTTGGAGATAGTTCAAACATAGCAGTTTAGTTGAAGTGGTACTAGATTAGTTAATGTTAACTATGACCAAACAGGCAAAGAAGTAAAAAGAGCTTATGTTTTGCCAATAATATCAGAAGTGGGGCTAGTGTGGTAGAACTGTGGAGTAGGCATTTCCAGTCAAGCATGAAAAACAAAAGGGAAAAGAACAGCTTGTCAGAGGGGGAGAAAAGGGAGAAAAGCGAAACAAGACAAATAAATGAACAGAGGCAAATATGTTTCAGTTTACATGTTTGTTTCTTTGCACATTGAAATCTGCTTTAGCATTGTCTCTGAGTGACTAATTAGCTAGATCTGTAAGTATGCAGTGTTTTGAAATTCATAGGAGTTAGTGGAAGAAATGCTGCTGCTTTAATATTTTTTCTCCTTTTGTTCATGTAGCATTGGAAGGATTAACACAAACACGGGAAGGGCGTCAACAATAAAATTGGCACTGAAAGGTACAGCAAGCACCCACTGTGTTTTTCTAAAGCTCGTAGACACCAGTAATATCTGTGGACATCTTACCAAGTTTTTGAAATCTGGGTCTAAGACAGCTGATATTCTGTACATGTTTGGGTTCACTGGAAAAAGTGGACCTCTAATGAATGCAAAATTTGTGCTAATATATTCTGCATTTTCCTTAACAGAACATTTTTAAACAGCCTTTAGGGACCTCAGTTTTTGCTCTGCAAATAGATAAGCATGACAATGGAGATTTGGAGACTTTAAGGAGATACTGGGGGTTTTTTTGCACTAACTTTCTTCATTGAAAGGAAGACTATTTGATACCACAAGAAAGATATAACCATTTTTATAAAGTATTCAAAAGTTTAAAAAGAACTAATGATGAAAATTACTGTTTTAGAAAGTGACCCAAACTTCACATTGAAATTTAATCTGGATACTAATTAAGCTTTAGTCTTCCACTGTAATGATTGAAAGAGGCTATAATCTGTTTGGGAACCTGTTTAAAGTTCATTTGAAGGTCTCTGTCTAGTCTGAGATTGCCAAGAAATTTATTCCTCATGCAAAAATTGCCTTAAAGGATTTCTGACAGTACATTGGTGTCACTTTTTTATTGACCAGTGCTTTCTGGTTTGGATCACTGCTCATTTGGGAATACATTTATCATCTCATTGAAGTTCCTGTAGTATTTCAAGGCATAAGGAAAAAGAGTTTATTATATTAGAATGCAAAACTAAGGTATAACTTGAAAATTTGAAATAGATGTTTAAATCTGAAGATAGAACAAGCGAGTTCTCCCCCTCTTAAATCTGCGTTTCTTCTTTTTGTTTTTCATACTTCACTGGAAATGCCTTTGTGTATTGCTCCCACAATATTCATGCTTCTGTTACTATTGGAGGGAAAAAATACTCTTTAATACTTTGGTTATTTGATCTTATCTTAGTTTTTACCATTTTAGTATCACTTCAACTAAGCTATTGCATTAGAACTGGTCCCACCTTCAGAGGCCACTACATTGAGAGTGTTAGTCACAGTAAAAAGCATTTGGGTTTGGTCACTTTGAAGACAGAGGAAAAGGAAATGTAATTTACCTTACAAATACATCTAACTATGGCTTGTCTTCAGGCTTTCTTCTGTGTATGCCTCTGCTATCAGATTGGCAAATGAACCAATATCTTGTAGCAATTCACACAGCAATCCAGAACTCATGTCTTTGACATGCCCTATCCTCCAGCTGCTCAGTAAGAAGTTAGGATTTCTCTGAAATGCACTTTAACGCACATGTGCGCATTTGTTAATTGATATACTTAGTCTGTTAACAGAAATCTTAGTTTCTGTGTGCTGTGACACAAGGTGTGATTTTCTCTACATGTTTCAGGTAAAGATATTATTGAATAGTTTTCCCAGGTGGCTATATTAGGCTTGCCACCTGAAATGTTGTAAAGAGTAAATTTATTCACTAAATGCAGACACAAAGGCTAGTTGTATCACTCTGGAAATCCTCAGGTTAGGCCTTTGCAGCTTTAGAACAATCAATTACAAAATTTTGTTGACAAAGTAAAAGCTGTTCTGTCTTGCTGCAGATTAAATATGAAGGACAATGAAAATCTTTAGTAAGAACAGTGTGGTTGAAGGAAGTGATCAAAAAATCAAAAATACACCTCTCATGGTATTGAAATTCATGGTTGGTGCCCTGACAGGCAAAAAGGGATAAAAGGTGGTAAGTGGTAGTAAATACTGCACGTAAATATTGTGCCTTTTCCTTCAAATAAATCAGTAAGCCCAAAAATTCTAAGGCATTTAATTATCTTCCACTGATTCAATTAAAAGTACAAAAGAATCTAGGATGAGTACAAAGAAACAAGATTAAAAATAAAAAAGTATGGCAAAAATAGCAAGATATGAAATGCACTTGTACTCTGGAGGTGCATTACCATGCCTTCCTCATAATTAATTAATGATATTCAATTATTTGCAAGGATTCCTTTGTTTTCTGTCTACCCAGTAGAATGTTAGTGAGAATATGCAGAAACTTCAAACAAGAGCAACTTGCTGCATACAATTTTTTTTGGTAGATGGATGCTTTTAATGGAAGCAGAATTGCAAGTTGTCTCCTTCCCTGGTAAGTCATAGATGACAGTGACTTCATGGATGATAGTCCACCTACATGATAAGAAAATGGAGCCTATAGTGGGAAAGGAGGGTACTATACTAAAAAGCCCCATTTACTCTTGGTACAAATGATACCATAATTCATTCATCAATTTACAAATTCTTTCTTTTGCTTTTCACCTAACTTCATTTAAAGATAATTATTTTTGCTTTCTTTCTATACCTACAGAGATTTAGTTCATAAGGAGTTCTGAAAACACAGCAAAACACTTGCCCAAATATGGACAGATAAACATTTCTTTGATACCTTATCGCTAGATAGTGCCTTAGCAGAACACTCTGGTAAGGTGCACTAAAACTTACCTCCCTCTAGTGAGAAAAGGTAGCAGTTGCACTTTTTAGTGTAGCTACTACATTATTATATTCTCTTTGGATTTCTTTGTAAGGCTGCCTCTTGTTCAGCTTCTCCACGCATCTGGAATCCTCCTGAACTTTCTTTTACCACTGTAGGTGGTGTTACTAATTATCTTATTTTCTAATTCATCTCAGCTTTGAATGTTAATGTATGTCATGTGTGAACTCTTTTGTGACTAATGGTTCACACCATTATTTCTTGTGAACATATGTTGTTTGTTTGTTGTACGGTGTGGGCAGAATACTGAGTATTTCTTTGTTCCTGATTCATTAGAAATGCTGCCTAGTTCATGATTATTTTTTTTAGACTTTTTTTTAATGGAGATAGTGTTTCTATCCAGCTGTTCAAGAATTAAAGTTCACCATGTGTACAATGTGATGATGAAGGCAAAATTTTTGGTAGCAGAAAGGAGAAGCCAAAATTTTTGTATTCTTAGAGAACTATAGTATAGAGAAGATGGTTTCTAAAAATTTCCTTCAATATTTCTAAGTACAATAAAGTCTAAGTCTGTCTCAGTTCCTGAATATTAGAAATGTTAGAATCATTGAAACATTGGTTTGGGTTGAAAGGGGCCTTACAGATCACCTTGTTCCAACCCCTCTGCTGTGGGCAGAGACACCGTCACTAGACCAGGTTGGCCAAAGTCCAGTCCAAACGAGCCTTGAACACTGCCAGTGAGGAGACAGCTTCTCTGGGAAACCTGTGCCAGGGCCTCACCACTGTCACAGGGAATATTTTTTTTCCTGATATCTAATCTACTTCAAAGGAAAGGAACTCCAGCACTTTGATTTTATGGCCCTCTTCTGGACACAGTCCAACAGGTCCATGTCCTTCTTGTGTTGAGGGCTCCAAAGCTGGACACTGTATTCCAGGTGAGGTTTCACCAGAGCAGAGTAGAGGGACAGAATCACCTCTCTCGATCTTCTGATCACACTTCTTTTTATGCAGCCCAGGTTGGCCTTCATCGCCTTTGGTGGCTCATGTCCAGTTTTTCATCCACAAGTACTCCCAAGTCCTTTTCCTCAGGGCTGCTTTCCATCTCCTAACCTGTATGAGTAACAGGGATTATCCCAACACAGGTTTAGTACCCTGCACTTGTCTTTGTTGAACCTCATAAGGTTCACCCTGGACCATTTCTCCAGTCTGTCCAGGTCCCTGTGGATGGCATCCCATACCTCTGGTACCTATTCCTGTCAAGATATGCCTAACAGATACTTAAGGGGACACATTTTAACTGTTGCAAATCCCAAAGGCCACACAAGGAGCTTTCCTGAAGGTCTGCTGTATTTACTGGGAAAAAAGTCTGATGATATACCTGTATGTTTATAATCCATTTTCTACTTCTTGGCACTGTGGTCTTCCTGCTGCTGCTTTTGGATAGGAAAAAAAAAAAACAAACAAATCTTGCTCAAATGCATGGCACTGTATTTCAAAGTACAAACCAACATTAGGCTTGCATGCTGTATTAGTCAGGGCAAGGTTAAGTATGTTTAAAGAGATACTGTCTATTAGCCTGAAGTGAATTAGAGTGAGGATGCTGGATTTCTGCCCAGAGATAAAAAGCAGCAAAGATATCTCTTAGCTACACTGGTAAATTATGTATAAGTCTTACTGTTAATTGTGTAGGTTTGTTCATTTGGTAAAATCGGGAAGTTACAGATTTTTTTTTTTTTAATAGTAATTAAATAAATAAATATTTAATCAAGTCCATTGGATGAACACTGTCTCTCAGAAATATTTGACCAAACCAGAGCTATGGATTCTGGCCATCACCTGACATGAGTGTATTCTACACAGCATAGCGTTACCAGTTTTGGTCATTTTCTTTCTAACAGAAATAATGTACAAAGACCACTGATGGTATTTTCAAAATTATTCATCGGTTCTTGAATTTGAGCACATATTAACTCTCTTGAATGTCTGAGATATGTAATGCAATGATCTCCACACTTCAGTTAAGTTTTAGTTTGTTGACTTATGATTTAATTTGATGTTGTCTGCTTTTTTTTTTTTAATAGAATGACAATTATATTAAATTATTTTTGGTTTATGATTCTGTAATTTGCATTGCCAGCAAAGCTATAGAATTCCTCCTTGACCTGGTGTAAAGGTTTGGTAGAATGCATTCTAGAATTAGGATAAAATAGTATGAACATAAGGGAGACAGCATCCACATGCTTTCATGCCTCCACAAGTGTCTAGCATCACCAGAATACTTACATTTAGATTCTTCATTAGTCCCTCTCTTGTTTTTCCCTCTTGTTCTTTTGCACAACATACGGGATAGGGTTGTATTTATTCTTGATTGCATAATCATTATAATTAGTCCCTCACCTCATCAACTAAGAGGTTGCACAAATAACCTCCAATTTCTTAAGCACAAAATGGATGATCTCAGAATTGTGCTTTATTCAAGTGGCATTTTGTCATTATCATCCTGTCAGCCTCACCTCTGTGTCTAGGAAGATCATGGAACTGCTTCTCCTAGAAGCTATGCTATGGCACATGGAAAATGGGGAGGTGATTTGCGACAGCCAGCATGGCTTCACCAGGTGCAAAACCTGCCTGACCAATATAGTGGGTTTCTATGATAGAGTGATCACATCAGTGGACAGAGGAAAAGGACTTCTGTATTTACTTTGACATAGTCCCCCACAGCATCTTTCTCTCTAAACTGCAGAGATATGGACTGGTTATGGGTATGGAGTACACTGGTTGGATAAGGCACGCACTGTTTGATGGATAAAGAATTGGTTGGATGGTCACACCCAGACAGTAGTAATCAACAGCTTGAAGTCCAGATGGAGATATGTGACCAGTGGTGTCCCTCAGGGGTCCATACTGGGACCAATATTATTTACTATACTTCATCGGATTTGGTTGAATGCACCCTCAGCAAGTTTATGGAAGACACCAAGCTGAGTGGTGCAGTTGACACACCGGAAGGATGGGATGCCATCCAGAGGGTCTTGGATGAGCTGGAGAAGTGGACCCATGTGAACTTCATGAGGCTCAACAAGAACAAGTGCAAGGTCCTACAACTAGGTCAGGGCAATCCTCACCATCAATACAGGCTAGGAGATAAAGTGATAGAGATTAGCCCTGCAGAGGAGGACTTAGGGGTGCTGGTGGTTGAGAAGCCCAACATGAACTGTCAATGTGCGCAAGCAGCCCAGAAGGCCAACTGTATCCTGTGCTGCATCAAAAGGAGCATAACCAGTATGTCAGTGGAAGTGATTCTGCCCCTCTACACCGTTCTCGTGAGACCCCACCTGGAGTACTGTGTCCAGTTCTGGAGTCCCCAATATAAGAAGGACATGGAACTGTTGGAGTGGTTCCCCAGAGGAGGACCACAAAGATGATTGGAGGGCTGGAGCATCTCTCCTATGAACACAGGCTGAGAGAGTTGTGCTTGTACAGCCTGGAGTAGGCTCAAGGGAGAAGGCTCAAGGGAGACCTTATAGTGGCCTTCCAGTACCTGAAAGATGCTTATAAGAAAGCTGGGGAACTTTTTAGAAGGGCCTGTAGCGATAGGATGAGGGGGAAAGGCTTTAAACTCAAAGGGACATTTAGGTTGGATATTAGGAAAAAGTTCTTCAATATGATGGTGGTAGATCACTGGGACAGGTTTCCCAGAGAGGTAGTGGAGGCCCCATCCCTGGAGATATTCAAGATCAGGGTTGATGGGGCTCTAAGCGACCTGATCGAGTGATGATGTCCTTGCTTACTGCAGGGGTGTTGGACTAGATGACCTTTAGAGGTCATCTGACATTCTATGATTTTATGATTCTATATATTACTTTAATAGCAAATATGATCTGATTGGAAGAAACAGAAATTTTACTTCTTGAACATTGCAAATACATTCTGATAACTATTTTAATTTTGCTTTACTGCTACCAGAAATTTGATTTTCTGTGTTCTTGCTATTAGAGCTTTCCTTTTTCTTTACAAGTTCCAACACGCTCAAAGATGCACAGAAAAAAGCTCCACCCTTTGTGAAATGAGAAAATCAAGTCATCACAAAACAATTAAGGACAAAACACTGTTGCTCTCTGTAGAGCTTCAATTCCTGAAAGGAGGAGCTGTGATAAGCTTGGGAGTTTGAAAAACAGGTGTGCATGCAACTTAAACACAATTAAGGGCATGAGTAAGACTGCAGCAGCTGTAGAGCTGCAACAGATATGCGATCACACTCTCTGAAAGAGTCTCTGAAGGCCCTTTATCCCTTATGTTGCCTTCTTTCTTTTGTTCCTTGCTAAATCTGTGCTTGGAGAGACAAGCTGGATGACTTTAAACATGGCTAGTCGTTCAGGCAAGAAGTTACTGAAATTGTAAGGCAAGAGATTCTAGAGAGACAAGATTGTCCAATGGTTACAGTATTAACCCTCCATGACTCTAGTTTGGATTAAATTTTATTTTGTATTGCAGACTCCCTCAGATTTCAAACTACCAGTTTAATGTTTCTATCTTTGTTCCTGTTCTGTAGAGTGGAACTAATAATGCTATTATGTTTCTTATAGAGAGTATCACAGGTAGCAAACTGTAGGGGAACTTACATATGTCCTGGATTGAAGATGGTAACTCTTTGTTATCTGATATATTTGTACTTATAGAAGTAGCATATCTTGGATAGTTGAGTCATGCCTACAGAAGAAATGAATGTATTAAAAAGCTTATCTATATCTTGTCCTAATAGACTTTGCCACTTCCTAAATTTCAAAGGCTCAAATGGGAAACCTGGGCTTGCTAATGCTGTATTTTGTCTTGCAATATATGGGTTATTACATTTTTCAATCACTTTTTTTTTTAGTCAAAACATAACTGTTTAAAAAATATATTTAGACATATTTATAAAAATAACAAGATGGACAATCCAAAATAGTTCTACTAAAATTTTAAATAAAAAATACAAGAAAACATCCAACTTTTAAAAATAAATAAGTAAATAAATAAATAAATCATGCCAGAAAAAGCTTTGCTATTTTTAAACCATATTGATTCAATTCTGTTCAGCTTCACATATTTAGTATTTGCAAAACATATGATCAGGGTAATGTTGACAACTCATGTATATATATGCAGAAAATTTCTCAATACATTGTGGGCATTCACTAAAACATTCTAGGAGCTGCAAAAATTCCTGTGGATTGTTAATTCTGTTGTGAGCTAGCAAGTCAGGGATGCATCCAAAAATTACTAGGTCAACCAAATTGATTTTAATAGGTCAAAGATATTTCTTGTTAAAGTATTTTCAACAGTATCCCTCTTTCTTATCTCACAAAATAAAGATTTTTGGTTTATTTTAAATAGTAGTTTTATTACATGTAATAGTGTGTGTGTTTCATTTGAGTTTATTCAGCAAATCTCCCCTCATAAACAGAAGGGCAAACAGATTGTGCAAATTATGAACCTGGTATTTTAGGTGGATTAGTGCTCATCTTTTACATATGTGATAATAAACACCCTTAATATATTTGGCATCTGAAAAATTATTATGAGGTAAAACTTTCTGATTGCAGTTGCAATACAGAGAAAACCTGCAGCTTCCATAAAGATGAGCTGCAAAGATGCTCAGCCAGCAAAATTATTAGAATTCCAAAGTCATCTGTTTTTTCTCTTGACTTTTCTCAACCTTCCGTTTGTATTGAGCTACTCAGACTAATGTTAAAAAGATGTAGATATGGTAACTTTTCCTTAATAGTGTCCTTTCCCATAATAAGAGTACATTATTAGGACACTTTCCTCTCCTGGGAAGTTTTCATTTGATTTAACACACACATATAAACCATTTTATGAATAATGTATATGGAGCTAGATCCCCAAACACAGTTAAGAAAGGAAGTTAATAAAGAGAGAGTCTGTTCCTGAAAATGTGCAAAAGAGTCCCTAAAATCTTGTCCCCTCCGTTGCTGTAAATATGGTCTCAGATGGCAAATCCTGTCGAAAGAATAGGTGGAATAAAGTTTTTGCCACTGTTAAGCAGTAGCCAACAGAGCTGCTAAGTAAAAACCTTAAAGGAGAATGACAGATTGCTCAGTTCTCTTTGTAGAGAATAATGTAATCTGCTGTGAGATGTTTTACACAATGCTTCCTGCTGCTCCATCCGGGCTGCTGAGCACTGAAAGTGCACTTGATTTGTACAAGTCAAATATGAAGGCAATTCCTGACAGCAGGATCTTTTTATGAAAAGATGGACACTGAGGCGTGCAAGTAGTATTATATTTCAGTTTCTAGCAAGTAGTAATATATTTCAGCTCCTAATTGTTCATTAAAATATTAAGCCAAATTTACTTATGAAGACATGGGACAGTTAGGAGCCTAAAAGTGCTCTCACAACTTGCAGTAAAAAAAGATATGGGGAAAATAGTGGTGGTAAATTAGTTTAAGCTAGTAAAAGAACTGAAATAGAATGTATAGAGAACCATAAATGCTTTAGAATTTTATTTTAATGCATAATTATTATTTGCTATATCATTCTCCAGTATCAAAACCCCAAGATTGTTCCATTTACGTTTTCTTCTTACAGTTAACAGAACCTTCACTGTAACTGCTGCTTTCTTCAGTTATAAATAGTGAACAGAGTGTATATTCAAAGCAAATTTATTTAAGTATTCTAAATGATAATTTTATAAGGTTATATTATTTCCAACAATCAGCTATTTCTCATGCTAGTATATAAAGCTATCACCCACTCCTGTATCACAAGGACATGGAATTCTTTAGGCTTTCGCCTGTGGCCTCCAATAAATTTGAAGGGCATTTATATAAATGCTAAGGGCTGTGAACTAACATGCTGATTGGGATTTTAAACTTTGCATTTGCTAGGCACAGCCCTTATTTATGACGAGAAAAGGTCTGTCCAGAAGAGCACTCTAGATATTATACCTGGAATTTTAGATGTATTTAATGAGTAAAAGAGGGTTATGGAAAAAATCTTTCTGAACATCTACATTAAGAGTAACATAATACAAACAAATGCATTCTCCTACATTCCCTTGCATAACTGATTCTAATTAATAGTGGAGGGTAGATGACTGAGGTTTTTAGTTCAGTAAGACCCAATACTAAGCTATGGTTTTTGATGGGAAACTTTCTAAAACATCAGTACTCTGGTAGTTTATGAATTATCATAATTCATAATGATAGGGAGAGAAATGAGAAAACAGATATTTTTACTCAGGCTTTACTATAATTTCCAAAACATTTATTTCAAGAAAATTTTACTTAATAAAAATGAAGTATATCATTATATGAAGTCACAATGAAATAAAGCAGTTTATGTGAAAAGCTGTGAGGAAAAAAACAAACAACCAAATAAATCCCAACACCAAAATATCTGAACAAAAAAAGCAAGCAAAAAAACCCAAAACCCCACCCTAAAAAGTATTAGAAAATACTGCATATTCCAAAAAAACCCAACCCAAACGAAAACTCATCTTGACAGAAGATGGCCTTACTTGCACCCGGAGACCTACAAGTCCAAATGAAACATTTCAAGGTAGAATTCCTGCGTGTCCAGGGTGATACAACCAGTCTTTTGTCATTAGATCTATGGCTCAAAAATAATGCATATGGTCTGGTGAATCATGTCACTCTCTGGGTACATCTACTGCTCCAAGCTTAGTATGGTGATCAACTCTTCACTGTATAAGTAATACTTCTTGTAGAAATAGTGTGTTAGTAGGAATTTCTGGTTTGTTTCCGTATTTTCAAAATGGTAATTCTCCTTACAACTATTATCTTGCAATATAATTCTTTCTAATAAACTAGTGAAAAGTATTAGTGATAAGCATCTCAAAATGTAAGTCTGGAAAGAAATGTTGTGTTGAAAGCTAATCTAAAAATGTCTTCAGATATAAGTACACAAGAAAGCATTATACAGAAATCTGTTATTTTCTAGTCAGTGAGAGAGGAGAAAACAAACCAAGAAGATCTCATAAAACTTCTGTTGTAACTTCCACTAAAGCTTTTCATCATAGTTCTACCTCATTGTGCAGAGAAATGAGGTGTCCATAAGATATCCCTGAATTCTCTAAAAAGGAGTTCCTTACCAATGACAGTTTTCTTGGAGAAAGAAAGATTACTGAAATAATGTGTCTTTTCAAGAAAAAAGAAAGATAAGACTTAGGTTATTTTTGCTTGATTACCTGTCATCAGTGTGATAGCAGCTGTGGAAGCTATATTTTGATGGGTGTATGACTAGTGCAGTCAAATACATACCTGTTTCTAAATCTATATCTGTATATACACATCTATATGGATTTTTATGCCCCTGTATCCATCTCTGCACGCAAGCAGAAACTTCTTGCTTAGAGCAGAGAAAAGAACTGGGCACAAGTTGACTCCCCCAGCCTTTGTCATTTTACTGTACTTCTGATCCAGTTCAACATGCTACACAGAGCATACCAAAAAATTACAACCCATAGAAATTAAAAACTCATCAAAGCCTATTTTAATCAATTATAAACTTTTCTTTGGTTTCTGTTGGTTTGTTTGGTGAGGGTTTTTTGGTTTGGTTGGTTGGTTTGTTTTTTCTTCATGTGGTTATTAAAGCATTGGAAATTACTCACAGGAACTGTGTATTGTCAGCTCTCTACTTCTCAGGTTTCGTTCACCATTTGAGCTAGCGATAAAAATATACAACTGAATAGTTTAGAAGAGAGAGATAACATTTCAAGATATACAGGACTACTAATATTTCCACTAGCCATTATATAATTCTGAAGTAATTCTTGATTTCTGTGAAAGCATACCAATAAGACAAGATTCGATGTGTTCACTTCAGCTTCCTTGAGTTTTTTATTCTTATATATTTCATTAGACTGTTGGCCAGTGGCTGTTGCAGTCTCTCTTACGTAGTGCTAGTACATCGTTGCCAAATAAATTCTCTTAAGTGATGCATGATAAAACACCAGTATAAAATGAAAGTTGTGAGAGGGTAAGAAGTAAGTCTATCGGGTAAGAAGACCAGGCACTTTATAGTACATAGCCTGAAGTCCTGAAATAAGAGTGTTGCCACCTTTTAGAAATATCAACTGCCAATATGCCTCCCAGACACTAGGGGAATTTTAATTTTTTCTAATACATGTATATTGCAATATATATTTAAGAAAGAAAGAAAGAAAACTGGGAATGATTCCCAAATTAAACATGAAGTGATAACAAAGTAAAACTCTGCATGTGAAGTATGTGCCTGCGTCTCGTTTTAGGGGTTTTGTTGTTGTTGTTGTTTTGTTTTGTTTCTCTTTTTCTTTGGTGTGGTTTCCAGATGCCATTCCAGAAGAAAATAGATTTCTTGTCTCATAAGCTCTGTTCTTTTGTTGTGTCTGCCGGATCTGAGCAAGCATCTTGAATATCACAGAGAATCTCAAATAGCACTCCGTTCCAATGCTTAGGCAACTAAATCACACTCCAGATGCTGTAATTGTCAGAAGTAACTTCTTTAAACTCCTTTGGGCAACTAAAGGGAAAGAAGGCATCTGAGCAACATGCTGCAATGAAGAATGTAGATACTACTTCCAAATAAGCAGAAACACATTAAGGTGGAATGATAACTCCTGCTAGTGATTTCTAGTTAGTTAGTGCCCAAATAATTTATAATCTAGAGAAACAAAACTATTTGCATTTCTGAAAAATGGAAGTTGGTCATTAAAGTTTCTGAAAATCAGTACTTCAAATCATCCTTAAATTTGAGTTCAGAATATTAAATATATTTTCCTATCATTTACAGCAGTATAAACCTACTTCTGCAAGGAAGTTCGGTCTGACTTATATGGGTATAGATGAAGCTAGAAATCTAGATTTGCAAAATCAGAAGGAAAAGCAACCAAAGTGACAAAACACATGTGTGTGTGCGTGAATTTAAAATGTGTCAGCCTGACCCATAATCTGGTCCAGTCAAAGGAATCCTATACAAGATTCACTTCTGTTTCAGACACACATGTAAAGTTTACCCTAGATGTAGCAGTACCTAGTACATTAGTGCTACTTAAGATCCATTTGATCAACTTCTAGTCATCTGACCTCATTGATTAAAACAAGAGTTTAGAAAAATGACTCAACATGTAGAGGTCTACAGCTTGACATTAAATTTTAAGGACTGAATTTTTCTCTTATATTGGGTTTCTGCTAGGTCCTATGCCATATTTGGCAACACTGTGCAGATATCTTGGACATCCTTCCACTTTTTAATGGGACTAGATAAGCATACTTACACAACAGTATTGTGCATCAAAATTAACTATTCAAGAATTTATTATTTTTTTTTTTCCCCAATATACTGAGAGAAATAGGGACTTCTAATGTGCAAGTCAACTGATCTAACTTAGGTATTTATCTTAACATGGCAAAAATTACAGGTGATTAAGCAAGTTACCTAATTGTTTCGTTAACTAAAAGAGTACTTACAATGACTTGCCCAGATGTTTGTATCAAATAAACCCAGGTATGTCCCTTTAAAAAAAAAAAAAAGGAAAAAAAAAGTACTTTCTAAGTTCTGTTTTAACTCACACTTTACGTAACCCTTTACCTTTAGAAAATGCTTTCACCTAAAGATTACAACAATATGAACTAAGTTAAGACACTGCCCAACTTACCCGAGTTTCCTGTTTATACAGGGGAGCAATTTATTTTAAGGAATAAAATATATAGGGGTCAATGACTTGCCTAAGCCACTTCATAGTCAGTCTATATACTCAGGCAATGTCCCTGCTCCTTCTGCCTATTATCACTTAAAAAAGCAGTCATTGTTTGGGCACTTTAAAAGGAGGTATCTGAGGTTGGGGAGAGGGGAAGGAAAGAGAAGAATAAGGGTTTGCCATTAATTTGAAAGCAGTTCTGACTTGTTTTTGTTCTGACTTGAATGTTGTGGGGTTTGTTGTGGTGTTGTAGTTTGTTATGGGTTTTTTCCTTTTTTTTCTTCCATCTGCTTGTTTCTGATGTCTTTAGATACTTTTTCATATTCTTCGCTCTGCATTGGTCAACAGAACATTTGTTCCAGTGTTAACACCAGATCTAAACCCTGCATTTTAAATTTGACCTTAAAATGTGAATCTCTGTTAAAAAATAAAATAATCCTGCTATGGGATGACATCATAAAGTACTCGATATCCACCTTTAAAACATTAGAACAACACATGAACTAAAATATAGAACCATGTTATAATTCTTTTTACTATTATCATCCTTATTGACTGTTTGTCATGCTATGTCTTGGTGTAAAAGAAAACACTTGGCTAGGGAATCCTTTTAAAATTGAATCAAGCAAGGTGCTGAACAGTTGGAGCTCCAGCCAGAAAAGCCACTATAGAGGCTGAAATCAAATATGTCTAAGTGCATTTCTGGTTATGAACCAGATTGCTCAATACCTTGCTCACTTGTGCTATAGAGATCTATGCTCTATAAATAGGTTTATACTTCTTAAACTCTTTGTAAAATAATAGTAGTAATAATAATAGATACTCTACAAATTAGTTTATTCATTTGTAACACAAACTAAAGTTCTGTGAACTGTCTCAACAAGAAACTGAGGGCATGCTAAAATGGTTTAATTCAGTTTGGTTTAAAATTCTTGAAACGGAACTAATTGGATAATAATAACCTGTACCTGTATGAACTGATACTATATATACAACTTATTTTGAAGCACCAATTACTTAATTTTATGAGCCAGAATGAAATTCAAGTACTTTGATCAGTGGGATGAAAATACTGCCTAACTTTGTGGAAGATTCCTCAAAGTGTCTGGAAAACTTCAGGCAGTTCTGAAGACTTAAAAGCAAAACTGATCTGCCCTTCTTCAGTAATTTCTTCTTTATGCAGGGACTTCCATTAAGTTTTTCATGAGATTTAGCTAAATGGATCCTACTTAGTGTGTTCAGTAATAATTTACCTCTTCTTCCCAAATTTTCCATAGCTGTATCATCATTCTTTCTAACTTTTTTTTTACATAAAAGAAAATGTAAAGATCTAAAAGTCTTTATTTCACAGAGAAATTTTAAAACTACATTTCTGAGGATCATATACTCCAGAAAATTTTCAACATCTAATGTTTAGGATAAAACTTCTTAAAAAGAATGTTTTTGTATGTCACATGAAAAACCTTTTCTCTTTAATGTATGCCAGACAGATGGTACCAATCTTCATGTGTTTTAAGCTTCCATGAAACTGCAAAATGAAATTCAGCTTTAAGAGAAGTCCAGGGAAGTTGAATTTCTCTTAGCTGCTGAGCTGCTGTCTTAGCTGTCATGTTGTTTTTGTACACATGTTCTTAACTGAAGTGGTGTTTGAGGACTTCCCACAGAGATTACTCATCAGTTAACGCTGTTGAGAAGACTTCTGGAAGTTATGTCAACATTACCAGAGACCTTGAAAATATTTGAGGGTTAGAAGGTCAGACCTTCTTATTGAAGGAATGTTTTTCATTGGAATGTAAAAGCTTTCACTTCTTGCCAATGGTATCCTGCTGAACAATGCAACTGGATAAGCTCTTCCTTTCCCTAAGCCAAATAGATATGTTTTGACCTCATACTTTGTCAGTTGTAAGGAGATGTTGAAAAATAATTTTGTACGTATCTCCTCACTTGAAAATAAAAACTTGGAAACTGTAGGTTAGGATATTTAGTAAAAGACTGTAGACTTCCCAATTTGTCAAAATTTGACTACAAAGCCTACAAGGAATATTCCCTTGTAAACCAGGTCACACTGCTAAAATAATATTTTTCCAAATTATTAATTTTCTTCAATAATAATCAAATAAATGAATGAGAATGAAAAAATAAAGTAAGAAATAACCAAATATTTGATCACCAAAAATGCTTCAGAGGGTTTTTTGGGGGGTTTGTGTGCATGTGTGGTTTGGTTTGTTTTGGTGTTTGTTGGGTTGTATGTTAGGTTTGTTTGGAGTTTTTTTAATGAAGATGACAAGACACTCATTGCTTTGAAAGCCAGTTGTTTGCTTTAGATTTGCTCAATTTCAAATTTCAGTAAAAGTGATGAAGGGGTTGAATGCTCCCTCAGTAAGTTTGCAGATGACATTAAACTAGGAGGAAGTGTTGATCTGCCTGAGGGTAGGGAGGCTTTTCAGAGGGATCTGAACAGACTGGACTGATGGGCTGTGACCAACGGGATGAAGTTTAACATGGCCAAGTGTAGAGTGCTGCACATGGGACATAACGACCCCATGCAGCACTACAGGCTTGGGGGAGACTGGCTGGAGAGCTGTCAGGCAGAGAAGGACCTGGGGGTGTTGATTGACTGCAGGCTGAATATGAGCCAGCAGTGTGCCCAGGCGGCCAAGAAGGCCAATGGCATCTTGGCTTGTATCAAAAACAGTGTGGCCAGTAGAGGGAACTGGGGCTGTTTAGCTTGGAGAAGAGGAGGCTGAGGGGAGACCTTATCACCACCTACAACTACCTGAAGGGAGGTTGTAGAGAGGTGGGCGATGGTCTCTTCAGCCAGGTGACAGGAGATACGGCAAGGGGAAATGGCATGAAGCTGTGCCAGGGCAGGTTTAGATTGGATATTAGAAACAAATTTTTACTGAAAGAGTTGTCAGGGCCGAACAGGCTGCCCAGGGATGTGGTTGAGTCATCTTCCCTGGATGTGTTCAAAGAAAGGGTAGATGATGTACTTAGGGATATGGCTTAGCATAGGATGGGAATGGTTGGACTTGATGATCTTCAAAGGTCATTTCCAACCTTGTGATTCTGTAACATGATTATCAGCAGCATTAATTAATTGAGCATTAACCATCAGTTCCCTAAATCCATGACCTCACATAGAATGGGTTGGTGTATGTATATATAGGGCACACTATCCCCTTGTAAAAGATTTCCTGAGGTACATTATGAATCTCAGTACTTTACAGAGACTTTACAGAGACTAGTCCACTCCTGATTCAGACTGTATTTTATAATCTCTCTGCACCCGGGCACAAATAACTTTATGTAGTTACATGCGAGGAGATTTTTCTCGGACCTAACACCCACATAGATGGAAGATATTAAAATTCTATTTTAAAGCCATTTTTTTTCTATTAAGAGGCATATCTTTCAGTAGTAATGATGGAAATGCAATGGAATCCCCGTCTTCAGTCTTACTGGCATTTCTGAATATTTACTGGGATTTCTGGGATCACATGTTATGTATGTGAGAAAGGCAGAATTCCATAGTTTCTAGTCTGTGTATTTTCTATTGTTCTAATTAAGCTTCTAGAGGCAAGTTTTTATTTTCTAGGGGAAGAGGATCAGTTTAAGCACTATTATATAAGTACCACTATGACAATACCTACAGTTTTGTCTGGAAGAGTTTACAGTGTGGATTAAAGATATCCAGCCAGTGTGAAACCAAGCCAATAAATCTAGGAATCACGCTACCAGATTGGATCTTGAAGCGCTAGGTGTCTATTTACATAACGTTGGATTAAACTAAGCCCCCATCTTTGTGAAAGACATTTGCCAGGAACGAAAACTGGCTCACAAGGATACTATAGCCAACCTGACATTTCCATAACTAAACACAAATACAAATCATAGAAATACAAAAGATACAAATACAAATGTGGTCTATAGAGAAAGAGCATTGAGAAAAATATTCACCCAATTGAAAGACTGGCCTTGCTATACCTTACAGACTGGTGGAAACTCCCTTTATCCTCCCTGTAGGCAAATCCAAATACACTCTGTATGTAAATTATGGGAGAAATTAACTGCACAAGATCCTATTCAATTACCTTCCACCTTATGGAACAATGTGCATATCTTCAAAGTATGATCTATTAAGAATACATTCAGTTAAAACTTAATTTCTCTTTTCTACTTGTCTGTAGAGGGAAGAAATATTACACATGGCAAAGAAATACCAGAATGAGTCTATAAATGTTTAACATGGGGTCTCTTCTTTTGTTTTTGCATAATTTTAAAAGCAAATAATCTATTATGACTCATAGCAATTAGCAGCTATTCACAATATTTAGCATTCCAAAGTTCAGATAAAATGTCTGGGTTTTTTAATGTGGCAGACTTAACTGTCCTTCCCTTTTTGGTATGCAGCATGTCATTCACATGTTAATCAGCTGTCTGCTTTCCAACATTTTGATTCTGCTAAAAAAAGCAACTTTTAAAATTAAAATTAACTGTCTGCAGATTTTGCATTCAGTATAGCCAAGTATTAGCTTGGTGACATTGTATTAGAAACAATTAACCCCAAAATAGTTATTTCATGAAACAACATTAATTGTAAATGTGTTGGTTCATCTCTGAGCCAACTGGTTATAGCAGAAGACAATGTAAATTTAGTCTTTATTTTGATTGTCAGTGTTCCTCAAATGTGCCATTGATCTATTGAGAAACACTCCAATCTTTTCCATGGAGATGTAAATTATTTGAAGGTATCTGTCCAGTTAAGACAGATACTCAAAACCAGGAACTTTTTTTCCTATTTTTATACACTTTTGACAGAATCATAGAATCACAGAATCGCAAGGTTGGAAGAGACCGTTGAAGATCATCAAGTCCAACCATTCCCATCCTATGCTAAACCATATATCCCTGGCACAGCTTCATGCCATTTCCCCTTGCCGTATCTCCTGTCAACTGGCTGAAGAGACCATCACCCACCGCTCTACAACCTCCCTTCAGGTAGTTGTAGGTGGTGATAAGGTCTCCCCTCAGCCTCCTCTTCTCCAAGCTAAACAGCTCCAGTTCCCTCAGCTGCTCCTCATAGGATTTGCCCTCCAGCCCCTTCACCAGCCTGGTTGCCCTTCTCTGGACTCACTCGAGGAGCTCAATGTCCTTCTTACAGTGAGGAGCCCAGAACTGGACACAGTACTCGAGGTGCTGCCAAAAGATACCAGGCTGTTTTGTTTTTTTCCCTTCTTATGAGGGTGTATTAGAGTTCTGCTGCATAATAAAGGTTGCAGCACGAAGTTTATTGTCTGTGAGAGTAAAAGGTCGTACCTACCTACTTATTGATTGTGCTTATAATGGGTCTGGTCAGGTTTCTTGAAGCAAAGAATGTAAGATTTGAACCAAAGAGCCCTCTAACTGCCAAGGATGATCTGTAAACAGTAACACAATGATGCACCCAACATTTCCTCTCACATACTGAGAGAATCAATACAAACAAGAAGGAAGCAAGATGATACTTTGTCTTGATGAAGGATGGAAGAGTTGCCACATGCCAAAACGTGACTTGGTCTTGGTGCAGCAGCAGTATACCAGTTTTACTTCACATTGTCCTCAACTTTTGGAGCTGATGGAGCAGGATACTAGCCCCCGTTGGACTACCACCCTTACATAAACTGACACCAAATTCAGAAAAATATATTTCTAGCTCAAATGTAGCTGCAGTCTGCTACAAAAGGTCCAGAAGCTACATCTGCACTGGAGCAAGTCAGGCTTTAATCCCTCAGCTACTGAGCAGAAAGCAACTCTAACTCTGGTCTTACAAAGAAAGCATGAATGAAGTGCAACCTTCCTCTTGATACCAATGCACAGTGTGTGCCCAGCATGCAAATATATGCAGGAAATGTACTCAAAGTGATTTTCTTTTTCTCCATAGCCTATTTAGACTTTGTTTTATGGAAAAGCATAGAGGTATATCTTAATAAAGCAATTAGAAGATTTAACAGCCTTCAGACTAGCTGATTGACATCTGAGTTGAACTAAGGTGCAATAGAAAAGATAAAGTTCCAGAAATGATTCCTAAAGCATATTCAATTCACTGCCTCTTCCTGCAAGCACTTGCATAGTGGACAACAAAGCTTTTGTGTGCTTGAGATCTATGAAAGAGAGGTGTTGAAACTCAGCCTGAATCCCAGAGGGACGACAACTGTCAAGAGCTCTTTGAGCGTGTCTAATAAACACAGACACCACTGATTTACATATAAAGCACAGCACCTTCATTCAAAACCACTTTTGGCTCCTTTAGATTATTTCTGCTTTTAGTCCAATGACTGATTAAAAATGTATAAACAGTGTCATGAGCAGAAATAAGTTCTGCTTTTGCTCAGCATAATGATACCTTCAGACTGGAGACTGCCAGTCTTTAGTCTTCTCCTTACCATTGCTTACTGCTTTCCTAGGCCTGTTGCACTTGTATTCCTCACAATATCAGTTTCAAGATATGGGAGGAGAAGGAAGACTATGGGGAACAAGTGTGCACCCCATCATCTACCTTTTGTGCTGTGCCATGCCTGCTCCTTGAACAGTAGTGCTCAAATGCTCACAAATGGGGGACATGTTTTGATGCTGAGGAACTTGACTCTATTCTGTGGTTTTGTGCAGTCAACTAGGCTTCTGCACACAGAAGCACCACTCTCCCAAGCACTTTCTACACTTTATAAAAAGTGGCTCTGTTGTCTGATCTTAGTCAAAGATGCTGCAATCTGAAGCAGAGTCTGTGCAGGCTGGCTCATGTTTTTAGCTCCAGGACTGTGCTTTGGGACTATGCATATCACCCTGAGGAGGCAGATTGCTGCTTGAGCTCTCTGGTAAAGAAATCTGTATGCAGTCATATGAAAGTCCAAGCAACTCAACTACTTGAAAATGCTCCTTACAGGAATATAGTGGGTTACCATTGACTAAATATATAGGCCAGGTAATTAAAAAAGGTAGTATGTATGGCCCAGAAAGAGATAGGTGCTTGATTTCTAGGTATTCCAGTGCCAAAGACTGCCTAGAGCATACAGTAGTCTGTGTCTTGCTGTTAAGTTCAGTTGACTTTCAAAATCTGAAATGTTTATTCTGGAGCACATTTCTGCACAGTGGGTGCTGTGATCATTGACAGACATACCTACCTATCCACAGGCATCTTTGCATTCTGACTGTGAATAGAGAAGCCAGCCCTGCAGCTTGCAGAGCTTTATAATTGAATTAGTGAACCTTATTTTGTAACACAGAAGTGTTCCCACTGAAACATTCAAACATAAACAGCTCAAATATAAATTATTTACTCCAACATAAAGCTACAAGGCTAAAGGTTCCATTTCCATGATGTAGAAACTGTCTATAGAGAAGTGCTATGAAAAGTAACCCAAGCTGTTCCTGGCAAAGACTGCTTCAGCAAATAGGATAGTTACATTATTATTCTGGCTAGGAATTTCCAGCATTGTATAGATGCTACAGATCTACCCATACTGCTTCCATACCTAAGCTAGAATTGCTGTGTGATACGGCATTGTACATCATGTGGAAATTATAGCCTGAGTCTGTGTTAGCTTAGAGATTAATGCATTACATCCCATCATGAGATACAGACTACTTAGGTCCTCTTCACTAGCTAAATCCCCAGAAAAAGAGGCCTCTAGGCACGTTTGACTTTGTCTAACGTAACCTGAGACTATCAAAGTTTCTGTGCCTGATTTCCCCAAAGCTTTAATAGTTTGTTTTTCAGTATATACGATATACTGAAAAGGGGGCATGCTGTCTTTGTAGAGGTAACTGAAGAGATATTCCCAATAATGACTACCAATAAGACTAAACATAAATCTGACTCAATTTAGTTACTGAGGATTGCCCCAGTCATGGGAAGCACTGTTTCTAATCCTGCAAAACTACTATAGGTACCTTAAACTTTGCCAGTGCATGTGTATAGAAGGGTTGCTACCATGCTATTTGCATCTTGGAATATCGTTCTAAGTGTTGAGACCCTCTTGGCCTAAATTCATATAATGGGAGCCTTCAGTTAGGCTCAAAACATGATCCCCCTCTCCTATGAATTTGCAGTGTGTAAAATATTTCTCAGGAAAGGTTAGATTCTAGGTCCTGTGTACTCACATATTTTAGGTACCTATGTACTCCAGAAAAAAGGGCAGACAAAGTGTATCTGACCATTACACCTAGACATGTGCCTTGGTTGGGAATTTGCAGGGATTCACTTCCTACTATCAAAATAATGAGAATTGAATTTTTTTTTTGTTGTTATCCAGCAAGAATTTAGTTTCTTATTTTTCTGTTATTTTACCAACTGAATGATAAACACAATTTTAGTTATTTTACTTTAATTTTCAGTTTTCTGATAAGGTAACTATGAAGTTATGCTTCATTAATTTCGACTGTAACATTTATGACATGACTTCCCAAAATTTTATATTTAGAAAGAAGTTCCTTTTCATTGCAATGAAGGTAGAGATAGCCAGTTTATGTCTGAATAGACAGTCTTGAGTACACCAGACTATATATCCTGGATCAAATGGCATTGTATGTGGCCTACATACTCTTGCTTAAAGCTGGTTATACCTTTTTCTCAAAAAAAACTTAATTGGCTCCTAAGTATAAACTGAATAACATGTGTTTGTAATTGGTCATGAAATCTTCTGTTCAAAAGCTAACCCAATACATTCTTGAGGGGTACAAGTCTTCATCATGTTCTGAGGATAAAAACATCACTTTGAAAAATATGGCTTTTTTAACTCCTATCTTTTTAGAAATTCTGCTGTGGAAGATGCTGAAATAAACACTGTTAAGTTTGACAGCAAGGTGACTGGAAAGTGAGATATAAGAGAGGTTCCACCAAATAGATTTAACTTTAAAAAAAATCTTTGTACAGATGGATTCTCAAGAATTTATGAAGAAAGTCCCCATATATCTGAATCAAGTACCCCCAACAGCAATGTTCTGCCTGTCTGTCATAAATCCCAGTGACCTTTCCTTTATTCTAAGAGTTTTCTCCAGAATGACAAAGTTCAATATGCTCCAATACAGAAGGCATTGCTACTCTAAGTATGCAAAAGTGCAGTCTCTCCTTGTTTTGTTCATATTTGCCTTCTACAGCTGTTTGAGAAAAAAACCCCAAAAAACCCACCCTGATATTATCATTTCACTATAAATTCAATGTTTTTTGTGGGTTGTTCTTGTTCTCAAGACTAGAATGACAAACTAAAATTACAAGCCCGTACAGTAGAAATACCAAAATATTTATTCAATGACATTTGAGTCTACACTTTTGACAACATTGAATCATCTCATTTGGATAGTAATTTTTATAAGTGTTTCTTCAATAACTCTGAAATGCTATAGTTAATGTAGATATCTTATGTCTCCACAATACCATATCTCATATATAAACCTGAAGCATACATTTAAACTAAGTTGATTAGAAATAAAGTCTTTTTATCTCATTGAAGCAAATTTATTTAATATTGAAACACAAAAGTGACAACAATACATTTTGACACTTTTTCAATAAAAAAATCAATACACTTTTATGACATTTTTCTATTTTAATGAATTGTATTTTCCAAGGAAAATATTAACTGGAACAAATACTTTCAGCAAGTTTTAAGGGTTTTTTTCAAATTCATTTTCTCCCAGCACTACTCCTGTCAGTTACCATCCCCTTTCAATTCAGTCTTAGTTATTTGTGGTTCAGGTAGTTCTGTCTGAGTTGCCTGATGCTAAACCTATGAACCTGCTGGCCTAACCTATAAAATGTATGTCCCTTGACATGGGCTTTCTATATTTTATGTGTTTGCAGGTACTGCAGCCAGTCTTTCAAACACAGTTGCAAAGCTTGTCTACCACAGGAAGAATAGGAAGAAGGCAGTGTTTTACTGTTAATGGGCCTGAACTTAGAGGGACCTTGCAAGAAAACTCACTTCACAGCTGCATCCTGACACAGTTATTCCTTCTTCACATTGCCAGATGTTGTCTTGTTACATGATAATCAACTCAATGTGCTTATCCCATACTGGAGCCTGACTCATAGACCCAGATGTAAATTAATATACTATTAATGTACTCCTTTGTTAGATTAGTGATTTGATTAAATCAACAACATTAATACTTTTTCAGTGTCTTCAGATGTGACATTTCAAACATTCCTGAAGCTGAAAGGTGGTAAGGCAGGAAATCTGTCAAGACCATTGTCATTAAACATCATCTTCTTGTAATTAAATAAAGTGGTAATTCTCAAACTTAAAAAATTGCATCCTGTTTCTTTCCAGATTTCCATTGTTTTAAACATATCTTATTCTTTTGCACAGTACTCATTTTGTATTTTCCTCTGCCTTCAAAACTTTTAAGGGCTTTCAAAATTATGTCTTGTCCAAATTAGTGCCTTTGATAAGACTTCTGTTTTCTGTAAACCTTATTTTGAGGTTATTGAGGGACAGTAAATAAAATGAGACTGAACATACCTCTCAAAAGTCTGTGGATCAGTTTATGAGCTTGAATAGACACTTTTTCTGTATTCAATGATTTCTTGCTTTGCTCAGACAGCTCACCCACCTGTTCTTGTAGAATGGTTTTCCAGATTGTTAGATTTAATTGTTCACTTCAGAATAATTATAATAGGGAACAATTCTGAATGCACACATGTTCCCCTGCAGCCTGAAATTCTGCGCATGCATTCCCATCTACAGTTAGTGGCACTGACAGCAATTTGAAATCTAAATAATACAAAGGCATCTTCCATTTTTTTAATGGGCATGTGGCAGATGAATTTGCTTATTCAGTGGAAACCTAGATAAATACAACAGAGGTTGTCAAGTTGTCTTAAGATAGAGGACTGAAAAATGCTATGTGCCAAAAGCTGCACCATAGAAGTATTTATGCTTATTTTTAAAATTATGTTTATATTCAATCATATCACTGAACCCTATGCAAAAACTCCACTTTTTAAAAAATATTACTTAAAATTAACAAATGGAATGTATCTAAATCTCTTTAGAATTAAAGAAGGTTAAGATGACACGTTACGCTTATAAATGCAGGATAAGGACATCTAAAACTTAGAAGACATAAAAGAGTTTCATTACATACTCAAAGTTTCTATTTAACCATTCAGAAGGGGCTACATCTCTATTGATGTCAACATGATAAAAGATTTATATTACAAAATGTGTGAATAAAGCATAGTCTCTAGTGAGATGGAAAAGCAAAACTCCTTAGCATAATTTAAAATGACAAATGTTAAGTTTAAAGGACACATTTGTCAATAGGTATTAATTCCTACAGTCTTACAAACAATAAAATATTAAATTATTAGCATAACATGTGGAGGCAAGAAGCACAAATATATGTAACTCTTTCAGAGGAAATCCAGGTTATTGAAGAACTATGTGGAACCTTTCATTATACTGGTACAGCCCTAAGTTAAAATATAGATGAATCTGACACACTCTTTAAATAGGAAAAGACATTAGTTCCCAAATGACTTCTGTAGGGATTTAGTATGCTTTTAACTTTTAACTTTCTATGTCAGCTTCTGTTTTCAATCATTCATTTGGTTCTAGTATAACCAAATGGTAATTTAATTTAAAAATATATATATATCAATAGTGATGGTTGGGCTTTCTTTTGAATCATTTTATTCCTACAATAACTAGTCAGAACGGATCATGTTTATTAGGTAATAGAAATGTTTTGTAATAATTGCCAGGGCTATTGGACCCTCTTTCTACTCATTTTTTAAATGCTGAATGCCTTACAAAATAATAAAATACTTCTTCTGTCTTTTGTACTGAGACTTTAAGAAGAAATGTGTTTTATTTTTATACCGCTTATGTTTAGGTTCAAGCAGAAAGAAAAGCCATGTGTTTGATTTGAGGCTTGAGTAGGAACATTGCTTTGGGGTACTAATTGCTGCAACAAAGCTTTCCTTGTTTGTCATTCTCCTAAATGCATTTAGTTGTGGTGTTCTATATCACTTGTCATATACCCTAGCAACTGGTACAATCTTGAAATGTTATTCTGCTGTAAGACTAGCCATTTATATCTTTTCCAGAGTGTGATCACTACTGAAATTGATCACTTGCTATTCATTTCCAGTGGAACTCTAGTGCGCACATTAATTCAGTACAAACCAGAGCAAGAGATAATGTATCTCCTGCTTTCTTACTTAATAGTCTTTGTCTAAGGAATAGACTACCAAGTAAATTATTTAAATAATTCTATGTCATATGTATATACACATAATACAGATGTAGACTGATGATCATTAGTATGTCCTCTTATTATTCATTGTTAGTATATACAGGTTTTTATTAAAAAATTACTTTTTCTCCCTAGAAGCACTTGCTTCCACCACATCTCCGTATCGATGATTCTCACTTAGCAAAGAGGTAGTTATATTTTTTCTAACTTTCCAGTACATACTTTAGTAACTAGCCACTCTTAAAATTGGCTCCAAGAACAAAACAAATACTCTCACATAGGTTTATTTGTGATGATCCTTTTTACAGTTTGACTGTTCAAAATGCACTTTGAATCATAGTCATGAAATCTATATAAACTGTGTTAAATAACAAATTTTGAATGCATACTTAGAGAGATGTAGCATTCTCTCTACATTTTCTTAAAAGTGTAACATTGGTTACAGCACAATTTACAGTGTTTGCAGCTTCAGATTAGTTAGAGATTAATTTATCTCTGCATCTTCATTTTACTGAATACGTATTTTTAAAAGCATTTAATATTTAATTAAAATAGAAGATCTAAAATTAATTCTTAATTGAGTACTTGTACAGAAGTCATAATGTACGTAAGCTTTTCTAATATAGAGCTTGAGTCCTCAAAGGTACACATTCAGTTTTCTTGACAGAAAGAGAAAACGTATAGGTGGAAAAGAACAAAGACAGAGAAGCAAGAGGGTAAATAACAAAAAAGAAACGAGGATGTGAGACATTCATGTAGTTTTGTAAAATAGAAGCTGAATTTACAGACAGAATCCTTCACCAGCCTTCTCCCTCCAGACAACTGAGGAATGCCTCTCCCCTAAGACAACTGAAATAACTGGAAATGAAAAACTAAAACATTTTCGTTTGAATTGAATGATGTGAAAAATACCCATGGAAAATACTTTATTTGTGCTTCATATAACTTAAGGTTACAAGGCCATTCCTCATCCATCATAGCCCACTGCATTGCTAATTGATCATCAGGGCAAGAGAAGGAAAAAGTAGGTTTGTTTGCAAGATGCTGTGCTGAGTAATCTATGCAGAGAAATGAAATACAATTCATGTCTCACACAAACAACTTGAGGCAGGTGTTTTTAGCAAAGACGTGACACATTATAGTTGGAGGCTTACTTCTCTTTTCTAATCTGAATCTGCCCTCCTTCAGATTAAACACATTACCCCTTGCACTGTCAGTACATGCACTTGCAAACAGTCCCTCCAGCTTTCCTGTAGTCCACCTGTATGTACTGGAAAGCTGCTATAAGGTTTGTCCTGATCCTCCTCTTCCATGAGCTGCACAAGACCAGCTCTCTCTTTGTGGCCCATCTTTAGAAGGCCAACAGACCCATGCCTTTTTTGTACTGGGGACCACAGAGCTGGACACAGTACTCTAAATGGGATGTCACAAGAGTGGAGTGGAGGGGCAGAATCACCTCCCTCGACCTACTGGTCACATGTTTTTTCATGTAGCTTAAAATAAGGTTGGATTTCTGGCTGCAAGTATACACAGCTAACTCATGTTGAGCCTTTCATGCACCACCCAAGTCTTTCTCCTCCAGGCTCCTCTCAAGCCATCCTCCACCCAGCCTGTAGTTGTGCTTGGGATTTCCCTGACCCATGTGCAGGACCTTGCACATGGCCTTGTTGAATTTCATGTGGTTTGCTCAGGCTCACCTCTCAAGCCTGTCAAGGTACCTCTGGATGATACTTCTTCCCTCCACTATGTTGATGGCACCATACAGTACGGTGGTGTTGGCAAACTTGCTAAGGGTGCACTCAATCCCACTGTCCATGTTGCTGACAGATGTTAAACAGTGTTGGTTCCAATACGGACCTCTAAGGAGTGACACTTCTCACTCATCTGTATTTATAAATCAAGCCATTGACAACAACCCTTTGAATGCAATCATCCAGCCAGTTCCTTATTCATCAACCAGTACATCCATCAGATACATGTCTGTCCAATTTAGAGATAAAGTTGTCATATGGGACTGTGTCAAGTGTTTTGCACAGGTCCAGGTAGATGATGCCAGTTGCTCTTCCCTTATCTACCAATTCTGTAACTCACCATAGAATGCCACCAGATTTGTTAGGCATAATTTGCCCTTAGTGAAGCCATGTTGGCTGCCATCATACCACTCTGTAAATTCCATGTGCCCGAGGCTAGGTTTGAGGAGGGTTTGCTCCATGATTTTACCAGACACAAATGTGAGACTGACTGGCCTATAGTTCTCTGAGTCTTCCTTTTTTCCCTTTTTTAAAACTGGGGGTTAAGTTGCCCCTTTTTCAGCCAGTGGAAACTTCACTGGACTGATAGGACTTCTCAAATATGATGGAGAGTGGCTTAGTCACTTCATCTACCAGTTTCCTATTGACTCAGGAATGAATTTCCTCAGGTCCCATAGACTTGTGCACCTGTCATCCAATCGCCTGCTGTCTGTAATCTCTTTCCTTCTTTGTGCAGTTTATCTAAGCTGTTAAGAATGAAAGACTGCTTTGCACCTCAAAAATTTAGGTTTTCAATTCGCTATGGTGAACACAGGGGTGAAATCTTTCTGGAGAGCTCCGTTCCAGATGCTGAGGCAACAATAGTTTGTATGACAGAAGTTCCTTTGAAACAGCAAGGAATTCTGAAGCTTGATAATAGAAATTTTGTGGATGTCAAATATCTATTTTTGGAAAACAGTCACTTAAATAGTGAATTGCCTTCTGTAAGATGAGCTTAGTAATGGAAACAGCCTCTAGCTGCTGCATATTTATTTCAAGAAAATATTTAATGAAAACTCTATGTATAATGAAAACCTTTGTTACATAACTTGGCTATTGTAAAAAAAAAAAGTTGAAGGAATGCTTCTTCTGTCCACTGCCATTTTAATGAAGAAATACGTGCATATTTGTTACATGACTTCTGAATGGTTTAGCTGTCTTCATACCTATTGCACTGAATGTGCATATATGGAAGTCTGATTTAGAGGCTTGTGTTGACTGAACTGGTGTCTTTAAAAGATTGATAAATCATTCTGTTTTTATTCTTCAGAGTAAGACTTCACCAGATTGACAATTCATTAACAATACATATTGTCAGTCTGGATAATTATCATCCATTATCATCAAGTATCCAAATTATTAGTTCTTAATACAAATATTCAACATTAGCTTGGAATGTAAAGTACCATGGAGCTAATGCCACACGTAGTAATAATCACTATCGATGATCTTAGTCACACAAGTTTGGGATGGCTTCAGAGTTCTATGATATAGGCAGCTTCTTTCTTCCCCAATTGCCCCTGCTCAACCCTTGTGTTTTCCTTCCTCTCCCCACTGCCCGGGGAAAAAAAAAAAAAGTGTGTTTTTATCTGCTGTTATAAATTTAATCCTATTTTTAGGACCAGAACTAGTTTTGGTTTCATAAGGCATCTTCCCTGACTAACCTGCAAGATAAAACTGGTTTCCACAGGCACATTTCCTACCTTCTTTATCCTTTGTTTCTTATCTTATGGATGCTACCAGTCACAAGTTGATCTGTGCACCATTTGCACAACTATCCCAAATTTGTCCCTTTGTGGTTACAGATTTTGCTTCCATCCTTGACTCACTTGCAGATTATTAGACACTGTAAGAAATACAGAAATTGTTCCTACTCACCTGTGTGTAGGCAACTGAATCAAGGTTCTCTTGTGCCGTTGAGAGGCCTTCTGCAGTCAGTAAAGACAGACTCATACTTTCAGAAAGTTTCTCTACAGCTTCCTGAAGAGGGGAAATGAAGAGGGAGATGCTGAGTTCTTACCCCTGGTATCCAGTGACAGGGTATGTGTGAATCATTCTAGCAGTTCAGCCCCAACCAATGGGTGAGCACCACACACTGCTTACTCACAAAGGAGAAACAGATAGAGCCTCCATGGGTTGGGACAGTTTACTGACAAAAGCTCTATGAAAGGAAAGCAACAGCCCACCACAAGTTTCACTTAGACCTGGTAATAACAAAGAGTACCCTATCAACACAACAATGAGACAGACTACTGTAAGAATCAAGGACCAACCTGACATTCCAATCACACTCAGACTGCCCTGGAAGCACCTAGGAGCACCCTTCCCAGATCAGCCCCTTTTATAGGGGAGTGATGTCA
Organism: Gallinula chloropus; assembly: GCF_964237585.1. Taxonomy (NCBI): domain Eukaryota; kingdom Metazoa; phylum Chordata; class Aves; order Gruiformes; family Rallidae; genus Gallinula; species Gallinula chloropus. The sequence continues at coordinate 14,516,629 of NC_140087.1, read as the reverse complement.
GGTGGTGTGGAAAACAGCCCAAGCTAACTCAGCTCACCTGGGCTGACTGCTCAGGGAAGTTAACTCTGGCCAGGACAAAACCAGGACAATCATGCAATGATTAAGGTTTAGATTGGACAGTAGAAAACATTCCTTTACCAAGACGGTGGAAAAACACTGGAACAGGCTAGAGAGGTGGTCAATGCCCCAACTCATTTTTTTTAAGAGACATTTGGACAATACTCTCAATAATATAATTTATTTTTTCTTCAGCCCTGAATTGGTTGGGCAGTTGAACTAGATGATCATTGTAGGTCCCTTCCAAATGAAGTACTTTATTCCTCTCCTTTCCTCTCTTCTCCTCTCTTCTCTCTTTTCTTTCAAATATATGCAGCTATTGTTAGGAATTTTAAATTATTTTTTAAATAACTACATCTCTGATATGTCAGAAATTTTATTTTGTCAGTAAGGATTAAAATATACTGTTGTGGGTGGTATTTTTTAATATAAAGTAAAAAATAATCAGAACGTAGACGTGAAACTGATTACACAAATGCAACAGTGTGAATATACTTTTTTAACCCTACTTCTTAAAGACAAAAGATCCATGATTATGAACTTTTCATTAAAGGAAGAATAGTTTTAATTACATAAAAAATACAGAATAGTTTAATTTATGTATTACTTTTATAATCAGTTGCCAAGCCTTAGGTTAGCTTGGTTGATGAGCATGGTGATATCAGCCATTTCCAGTCTGTTTGCTGAAGGTATTTAACTGAAAAGGGCAAAGGGCTACAATCACTACTTACAGTTAGATTCTCAGATGTGTTCTGGGCATTTCTGACACTTCAGTTAGTGGATGAAAAACTGAAATCTCCCATAACTCCTGTGGTGAGAATTCTTCCAGAGTGAGGGATCTTTCAAGCAACTAGAGATTAATTATAATTGGCTTTTGTACCCTCAGTCTCTGCAGAAAATGAAAAAGTGTGGAACGAATTGTATTCATAATATGCCTAATGAGTAATAGTTTTTGTGAACCTGAACACTGACAGAAACTAGAGTAGACTCTTGGATGATTTGAATTAGGCGGAAAGTAAAGGTATGGCAAAATATACCAAAGATCTTACTGAAAATTAATTTTCACCTTCTTTTTGAAGAAAAGAAAGATTCTCTTACATACAGTTGGACTAGGATGACCAAAAATATGCTTTAGTGCTACCAGTACCAGATTTCCAAGCAATAATATGCTTTCTGACTTAATTCCTGAATAAGGCTGTTAAAGGGCACACTGACAAATAGTTATAGGAAAAAAAGTGAGTGTTGTACCTGAACATGATCATCTCACAACAGAAGTGTGCATGCCCACAGGGCAAATAATAAGAGATAACTAGAAAAGCAGGACTCCTAGATAATATAGGACTTATGTGGAAATCAGGTTAATTTAAACTATTAAGGACAAAGCCTACAGGCAAAGGACCAAAAATCATTCAGTATGCATTATTTCTAATGTAGGCTCGCCTCAGGATTCAGTTTAGAGTACTGAAATAAATGTGATCTCCAGAATTTAGATTTGATGCTATCTAATAAACACTTCCCCTACTGCAGCGTGGGATCCTACCCATGGCAGACAGTCCTCCACAAACTTCTCCAACGTGAGTCCTTTCCACAGTGCTTCAGCTCTTCACCAACTGCCCCACCATCAATCACTTCTATGGGGTGCAGTCATAAAATCAGAATGTCTGTCAGTCTGTCAAGCCCAGACTGTTCCAGCCTGGTCTCCCAGAGAGTCACAAGCCCCCTCTCAGCAAACCTACTCCAGCATGGGTGTCTCTCTGTGTCTCTGTCTCTTTCCACAGGCTGCAAGTGTTACTAGAGGTTTGCTCCAATGCAAGTCACAGCGTCTTCCATATGTATCCACCTGCTCCAGCATAGGGCCTTTCCACGGGCTGCAGGTAGGGGTCCCTACTTCCTATTGTCTTCCATGGGCTGTGGGGGGACACCTGCTCCACCACGGTCTTCCCCACAGGCTGCAAGGGCACCTGTGGCATCCCACCCACCCACTGCCCACTTTACTGACTTTGGTGTCTACACTGTGTCTTAACATCTTCTCACTCCCTTCTCTGGTGGCAAAAAACAGCTACTTGTGTTTTTTTTCTCCTAAATGTGATTCCCAGAGGTGCTGTGACCATCGCCAATTGACTCAGCCTTTGTCAACAAAAACTCCATCCTTGAGCCAGTGACAGTTGCTTTATTTCTCTTTACTTGTAAACTGTAAATTAATGACACTGAAAAGATTATAAGTTTAAGGGAGATCTCATTCAAAAATCTGGCAATTTAATGAGTTAGCACTTTATAGATATATTTATTTTTCTACAAAACCTATGTTATGTAAGATATTAATCTCTTAAAGGTGTTCTGATTCACAGAAACTGTAAGAAGTCTATCTATCTACTCAACATGAAAACATAGGTGACAAAGATTGAGAATTAACTAAATCTCATAAGTAAATGATAAAACATAAGTGCTTAGGTCACCTTTCAAACAAAACAAAACAAAACAAAACAAAACAAAACAAAACAAAACAAAACAAAACAAAACAAAACAAAACACCCCCCCCAGAAAACAAAAAAATCTACCTGATCTTAACATCCAGCAAATTAATATAAGGGGTAAATATAGCAAAATTCTTTAGAGATTCTTTATAATGTCCATCATCAAAACCTGCATATTAACTAGGATAATTAATGAGAAAAATACTAACTAATCTTGTATTGAACATTAATTAATTAATTAATTATAAAATGGCATTTTAAAGGATAATGTTCTCACAACCAACTTTGTTTAGAGTTCTTTTTGAGTTTCAGTTTATAATACCTGAAACTTTCTTTTCTTACTTAGGTAAAAGGATGTACCTACCTCTATTTTTGGATGAATAATAAATTCTATTTTGCATCACTCAGATTCTAGCTCTAGGCTTCTGAAAAGCATGTCTTCAATCACTCTATTTCTAGTTAATTCCAGGAAGTCTGAGTCCACAAGGAGACTGCTCTCCCAGTCGACTTAGACAATTTTTCAGGAAGTAGAGAAAACTTTGGTCTTAGTTTATCTCAAAACCCCAGAAATAATATGCTACGCTCATCATGTATTCCAGCTGACATCACCAGTAATGATTATTTGCTGTCTTCAGTATAAATTTCCTATTTAGAAGTGATTTAATGCAGTCCAAGTTGATAAAATGAACTTTGGTCATCCAAAGGAAGAAGTTTTTTTGTAATATACTTAAGTGAGATGGGGGGGAGGGAATTACATTAAATTGTCAGGAAGAATGAATGTCTGCAGGATGACAATTCAATGTCTCTACTGTAGGTGTCAGATAGACAGTCTGTATGTAATCACCACATTAAAAAATTGAATCTCTTCCACTAAATTGCTTCAAAAAGACCATGAAATTCATTGGGTTGCATAAAATATACGCCAGACACTGAGTATGTTAAAAGAGCAAATATACCAGGCATGAAGGGGATGGTGATAAAAATGCAATTGAGGTGTAAATGAAGTAGTTGGGTCCTACATCTAAAGGCATTCTATAGGAAAATTCTCACTTCTGAAAAAAAAGAAGGCACTTCAGCAGCTCACACACACATGCATGCACACACACACATGCATGCACACACACACACAAATCCAACTCAAACAAAACTATCTATTGCCAACTGGAAGCACAACACAAATGTTTCAGTTAAATTAGAATGGTTCTAACACATTTGAAATCACCTGTAATCTATTTAGCTGAAGCAATGTCCAAAGGGATAGGTAAAGTTTTGCAATTGATACACAAGTAGTTTAATTATAAGCTTCTGCCATTGCAATGCAGAAAGTGGTTACATGTTCTGCATGATTTAAGCAACTTGTCAGACACAGGAAGTTCTCCTTTTTTAAAGACACCGAGACATTACATTTTAAAGTCGCTATTTAACACTTTTTTCCAAGTCTGAAAATGTTCCAAACACATTCAGGGTGTATAAAATCACTGAAAATAGAAATTCAATGACTATCAAACATAATAGAAAGTAACAGGACATCTCAGAAAGTCAAAAGAAGAGTGAAAAGCTAAAAGTCCCCTTTCAGAAATACTTCCGTCACTTTCCTGTCACAAAACCAAAAGCAGTATACCTACCAAATGAGAGGAAAAAAACCCACCAACAATTCTATTACATTTATATAAACAGATTTCATTTCTGTAAGGTAAGGACAATAAGCTTATTTCATAAGCTAAGGATGTTACAGAAATCTGGGCTGAGAAAATGAAAAGATTAGTGCAGCTGATATTGAAAATGGCTGAGACCGAGAAGAGGCGTGCTTCTCTTTTCTAGCTATTACAAGAGAACAATATAAAATGTCACTGTATTAAGCAAGAAACTGCTTTCTGATATCATCTCTGTTTTGGAAGGCAACACTCGACACAACATTCCATGCAGCACTTTTATTAGTCTCCCTCCTAAGTTTGTTCTTTTCAACGAGTAACCAGGCAGCTGAAAATAAATCCATAAAATAACTTCAAAAGAATCACCCATTTACATTGGACACATATTTTCAGTGTGAAATGGCATTGTCTGAAACACTAACTAATAGTATAAAACTGCTTTGATAATTTATTTTTATTCTATGACTTGTTGGATATTGAAATACAGTTTTTAAATAATTAAAATATTTTCCTACATATTTAGATTTCAGAGAATCACAGAATCACAGAATTAAAAGGCTGGAAAAGACCTTTAAGATCATCAAGTCCACCCATTCTTTCATTTCATATTCCTGAAGAGGAAGATGGGGTAGAGTGATATTTAAGGTTCTCAACATTAATTGTGTGCCTTAAAATGAGTTCTTGTACATCCATTTGAAATAAACTGTCTTTCCCTGAGGTTTGCGAGATTTAGCAGAGCACTCATGTTCATCAGAAACTCTCCCTGTGTTTCCTAAATCCTTATAGAGATCTCTGATAAATTTCACAAATTTGACTTTACCACACTATGAGATAGTGGGGAACAATTGCATACTGATTTTTGCAATAATATCTTTAGTTTTAACTTACTTGACAAAGATACCCCATGTAAAGGAACATTACCTCTCACAGAGGGATGACTACTAGAAACACTCTATGGGGAGTAATACAGAAGCAATTGTAACTGAAATAAGGGATGCAAAGTATTTGGTTTCTTTTATCATAGTCCTTTGTTCTTTATACATAAAATAATAATAATTAATTGCTATAATTATTTTGAAGTCTGTCTTTTGATACCTATCAATATCTGGCAAAGAACCTCATATGACAAAACTCATTGGTGGGATGTCCTTCTAAAGAATATGGAGGCAGGGTGATATATTTGGGATATCTCAAATGAAATTTAAACCTTGTTTTTTGGGAATATTGAGTGCTGAAAGTCTGATCAAAGCAAACAATAGTAAATAAAACTATGCAGTTTACCTGTTCATCACTTTAGGAAGAGACAATTTTTTAAATTTTTAACTGTTTTCTAATAAATATGCTCTATGAGACAGATTGTGGCCTGAGGGAAGATAAATGTGCTTATTCCGGTAATTCCTGTAAATACCAGATTATGAGTAGTTCTGAGAGGATTTTTTACTCTTCTCTGTTGAACTTCTACTTTGTATGAAATAAATAAAAGTGCATCCAACCAGGAGACAGTATGTAAGAAAAGCATTAATATTTATGGATCTCAACTCTAGGGTGGCAAGACTTGGCATCTATGCCTCACTCTTGTCATTAGATGACCATTAAATATATGATATAGGAATAGGATTGTAATGTAAATTGGAAGGAGGTTATGGTGAAGTGCAATTGTCCCTTGACTCTGGGTTTATATGTGACTCCAAAGAGTAGGAAAGATTGGACTTTTGTATTCCCAAAAAGGAAATCTGTATGTGGTAAATTTATTGGATAAAAGACAGGAATACACATTTTCCCTTTTTATGAGATTAGGGAGACATTTATTCACATTTCACTTCTCTCCTCTTTGACATACTTTTCCTACCTGTGCAAATGTATAATGAATGTTTCACAGTTTCATGTGATTTAAACAAGTTCAGCAGGGGAAGATTTCATTGCTTTTTCATCTCCATTTCAGGTTATGTGTTTTCATAATGGATTCTGAATGTTTATTTTTAGTGTAATGTTGAAAATTCAATGTTTGAATGTTATATTTACATCTCAAATGCAATTTATGTTTATATATTTAATTATGTTAAACATTTAACTATGTTTAGTTAATGACAGACTATTACCAAGAATTTATCATTTCATACACTTGTAATTTAAAATCTTTTAATGATCTGGTCAGGTTACTAAAATGGAAGCTGGCAAATTTTTGGAGGAATTTATACAACACAAGTATATAAAGAAAATCATAAATGCTTTCAATATTATTCCTTTAAAGCAGTGGGTGAGCAATTTTTCAACCAAAATAATAGATTCCTTTATTAATGTATTTATAAAATATTGTTTTCCATATACTGTTCAGTTAGCTCCTGAAACATAATATAACCTACACCAGTCTTCCATTTTTCAAAGTATTAGAACAAACATCTACTTAGTTGTAAATGAACATTTAATCAATTATTTTAATATAAATAGCTTCAAGATGTCTTGTAATTTGCATTCCTGAACAAATTCAAAAATTAAAATGAAGGTGTGGGTAAAATACATGGTGGTAACAATAGAGTCTGTCTGGTTCAGTCCCAGTTCATAAAATTTGATTGTTAAGAAACAGGAATATCTGCTCTGCTCTTTGGAAATGTTCTGTTGGTTTTTTTAACAGAACCATGGGTATTTTCAAGTAAATCATTGCCAAAGTCATTAGTCAATAATAGTCACTTGTAGTTAGCTCTTAAACAAACATCAAGGAAAAAGAAGTAATATATTTTGAAGACTGCAATGGTGTAATTCTGTCACACTATGGCTTTATAGAACAAATATATTGTTTAACTTTTCTTCACAATAAAACATGAAACATAGAAAACAAAATATTGTATATGTACATATGTATATAGTATATACAATAAATTGTACATTTTTACTACTGCTGCTGAGAATTTCTTTTCAGATCCATTCTTGAAACCAGCTCAATTGTCCTGGTATCTAAAACATTCTTATAATACTCCATATATTAAATTCTTCCTAAAGTTAAAATCTGGGAGGGAGTATACAAAAGTGATATTATTGGTCCTGAATTAGCT